>NW_021639834.1:0-2202 GCF_001865345.1 Cryptosporidium ubiquitum | reverse complement strand
TTAAACATGTAGTTATGAAGATTCCAAAATTGACAGAAACAGAGAGTTGCCCTTTTTCAAGACTTATTGGAGGATTTGTTCCTCCTTTAACTGATGTATCTTCTATAGATGATTCTTCATTCATTGACTCTGAAGAATCTTTATCTTCTCCAGGTGAAGCTCCAGGCTCGGTAATAAGACCAGGCCTACAACCAAAAGTACCAGGAGCATCAGACTCAACAGAAATACCCGGAGAATCAGGAAAACCTACAATGCCAGGAACATCAGACTCAACGGAAATACCCGGAGAACCAGGAAAACCTACAATGCCAGGAACATCAGACTCAACAGAAATACCCGGAGAATCAGGAAAACCTGCAATGCCTGGAACATCAGACTCAACAGAAATACCCGGAGAATCAGGGAAACCTGCAATTCCTGGAACATCAGACTCAACAGAAATACCCGGAGAATCAGGAAAACCTGCAATTCCTGGAACATCTGAATCAACAGAAATACCCGGAGAATCAGGAAAACCTGCAATTACTGGAACATCCGACTCAACAAAAATACCTGCAACGCCTGGAACACCTGAAGAACTTGAAACTGGTGCCTTTCCGGTCCCACCCAAAATTGGCACAGAAATATCCCCAATACCATCGCCTGTACCTCCAAAAACATACACAAATTTAAATATAGATGAAAAATACATTCATCCAACGGCCCCAGAAACTCCAGAAGTGACTGATGATAATACAGGGAACCTGAAAAAGGATCAAACTCATGAATACACACAACAAGAAAGTGATGATGATCTAAGTGATGTCCAAAGTGAAGATGAACAAAGTCATTTAAAAACCACTCAAAAACAAACTTATAGGTTAACTACTACCCAAATACAAAATTTAATGATATTACAGACACAAATTAGAATTAATGATATTCTAAAGGAAAATGGATTGGATAATCTGAATTTAATTAATTGCGATTTAAATACTGTTAATAGAATCTATGAATTAATCAAAAAAGCTGAACAAATTATATCAGAGATCCAAATTAGAAAAAGCAGTATTGACCAAATTGATTTAAATAGTTTCATTACTTCTCATTCCGTTATTAAAAAAAATACTGAAACTACTAATTACCAAACACTTATCAGTTCTTTAAATGTATTAAAAGATTACCTAAAACAAATACTTGATGATTGTAAAAGCCTTTATAATATTCAACCAAGTACAGAAATTCATTCAAAATATTATTCTTCTATAATTGATGAATGTGAAAATGAAAAATATATTCCTTTAATTGATTTATATTCATTTTTCCTCAAATATTATAAAAGACTTATGGTAAACTCAACTTTTGGAGCAAGAATGCTTAACCATTTTCTAACTATCTTAATAAATCTTAATGAAATTAAACAATGTTTAGATGAACAAAAAATAAATAGCTGGAAATTATTAAAAGAAGAATATCAAAACAATCTTAAAGAAGAAACTAAAAAAGCTACTGAAATTCAATTGAATGGTTATTCTGATCATGTAGCTGGATCTTCAATAAATCAATCTATTAATAATTCTGAAATTCATCTAATCAATGAAAAGATTAAAGTTTATAAAATTATAATCAGACTTTTAAATGAATTAATTTTAAAATGTCAAGAACTTAAAAATAATCCAGATTTAGAAACAAATTCAAAAATACATGTATTTAATGAAAATTGTATTTATAAATACAATATTAAAGAATCCATGATTCGATTTAAACTATTTAATGGTTTAAATATGAGTCAAAGAGATGAAATATTAGAAAGAATTCAACGATTAATACAAAGCCTTGGTGGATTTATATCTATTTATGATTCTAAAGATTGCAATCCAAATAATATTGTTAAAATATTAGAATCTATCGCCAGATTGAAAACAATTAAAGATATAGAAAAAAATAATACAAATTTATATGAAAATTTAAAAGAAAACAAAATTTTAAACCTCAACTTAAGATCAATAAAATTTTTAATCAAATTAATGATAGATATGATTTCTTTCTGTTGGACTTATGGTATTTATAAAAAAAATGATTATATACAAAGATCTGATACAAAATTAATTGATATATTTAAGTTATTAAAAAGTAAATATGAACAAAATAGTCAAATTAAAACTAATTATAAAGCATTGGGTGAACTTCAAGCCTTATTGAATGATAAATATATATATTCAA
>NW_021639815.1:378889-503272 GCF_001865345.1 Cryptosporidium ubiquitum | reverse complement strand
CCTAAAACCTAAACCTAAAAACCTAAACCTAAACCTAAACCCTAAACCTAAAACTTAATCATTTGGCTTAATATAATATTTATTTATTTTTCTCAATTTAAGCTTGGAACTTTTTGGCCAAATTTCAAATTTTCTAATAAATTAAATTGATTAAAGCTTTGGTAACAATATTAAACCAGATAGAGAAATATTAAAATATTTGTAAATTGAATTAATTAAAACAATTCAATTTCCATTCAAAATTTAATAATAAAGTTTAAGAATTTTGTTATGTAAATTTAGTAAATTAACAAAGTTCAATCAATTAGCAATAGATCCCAACAGTTTTTCATCGGTCAAATTCTACGAAAGACAATAAAAACCAATTCATAATTTTAACATAAATTATTTAAAAAATATATTTACAACAAATATCGTGAGAGTCTATAGGATCTTCAAAACTAAATGATCTAAGATCAGATTCTGGAGAATTATTTGTAAATAGCCCTATTCAAAATGAAATTAAGCTTCACAAATAATGACAATCACTTCCGTAAACAAAGTAATAAAAAATAAAAATGGCTATTTAATATTATTCAAATAGAAAAAAAACGGTTCTCAATAATTTATTTAGAAAACATTTTTTTTAATAGAATTATTATTTTATTTTGAACTTCTAAACAAAATTGTATACATAAATACCCGCGTAATTCACAAAAACACTAATAATAATAAGCCTTTTAAGTTTTTTAAAGATTAATATTTTCTATATTTTCCTTTTTTTTATGAACACAATAGATCTTATTCAAATAAAAATTCTAATTCTATTAATAAAAAATTATAATAATCAATCCTTCAAAAAATTAAATATCAGTAAAAATTTATTGTGGAATAATAATTTGTTTCTTTACATTTAAATTCCAAATTAAAAGACAAGCCCCCCAAATTTGTTTAATAATAAACAAAAATAAAATATCACAAGTAAATAATTTCACTTGAACCTTTCTTTTATTAAAAAATTTTTTTTGTGTTAAAATGCGTTTTCTAATCTTACCTTTAACTATTATTGCTCAACAACTTTATAGTAATCACACAGTTTCCTATAAAGGTGATTCAGGTTTTGATCTGTTCATTGTAGAAGATCAGATTATAAAGGCGAAAGAAACAGGTTTTGTTAGGACTGGTATTAAGATTGCAGCTTATAGTGATGATAATGAACCCACAAGTTATACTGTTGTAGGAAGATCTTCCATTTCAAAAAGTCCACTCAGATTAGCTGTTCCAGCTGGAATAGTTGATGCAGGCTTCAGGGGTGAATTGAGAATACCTTTGGATAATATTAGAGACTTCGACTTTGAATTGAAGGTTGGACAAAGATACTTTTCTCTGGCAGGTTATGATGGTAAGCCTGTTACTTACACTCTTGTCGATCAACTTGATGAAACTGAAAGAGGTGAAAAGGGATTGGGATCTACAAATGAGCTCTCAGCTACAAGAAAAACTTCGTTAAATCCCATTGTCCCATTATCTATTAACAAAACTCGAATCTTTGAACCATTAAAAAAAGTGGAACCACTTGTTCTCAGAACAAATAACTCTACAGGTTCTCAGAATCCCTCAAACTTACTTGTATTCCCTCAAGCCACTAGTGTTGAAGTTATAAACATAATAGCTTCTGAGGCTCAAACCTTAATATCAAATCTGATTGGATCAAAAACTTTGAGAAAAGCTACTACTACTCGAACTATTGCTGGAAAGCTTGAGCCCACCCGAGAATCTAAAGATCTTAGAGCCGAAGTTGATGTTGGTAGTAAAAATTCTACGAAACTTGAAGGTAAATGAAGATCTTCCAAATTAATTTATTTACTATTTTTTGTGACCTACTGTTTGAATACTTGACTTTAAATTATGTTTCTCCAATCCAGGAGTTTTAAAAGACTAAGTTATTTCAGTAAATGTATGAATAATCTAAAGTTAATCTTTTATTAGTTTATGTAGAATGCCTGTGATTAAATTTTTCGATTAGTATTTTCCCAACTCCAGTTGAGTTTGGGTGTTTAAGACTTGTATTTATTGAGAAATTTTTGGCTCTCATTTGATGATTTTCTCCTCGGTTGAACTAGAGATGAGGGGCCTCTGATGCTAATCAATTGTGTTCCAAATCAATATGGGGCGAGATCAGACTGAACATTGACCACTAGATTGAATATTTTCATATTCAAACAAAACAATCTCTATAAGACTTTGTAGAAGTTTTATTCGATTAATTATGTTTAAAAAAATGAGTAGAAAAGATCAATTACAATGTTAATCTAGACTATTTATTTTACTAAAATACAAATATTAGATGCTAAGAAATCAAAAAGAATTTGAAACATTTTTATCTTATTTTATTTCTAATTATGATAATATCACTCAAATGACTTTAATAAAGATTTTGTAATTTTGGTCTATTTTTTTTCTAATCATTACCAGATATTTTTTAAAATTAGCCATTAATATTATATTTTCAAAAAATGAACAAATTTGAATAAGAATTATCTTAAAATATCTTAAGAATTAAACAATTTACATTCATTTCACGTTTTAATAATATATATTAATAAATTTCTTAAAAGAAAATACGGTTAATTTAATGAATTGAATAAGTTTTGACTGAATTTTTCCTTTCTTAAAGCATAAATATTTCCAACAAAATTAGAACCTTCTTAAAAAAAAATGTTTTGATGATTTTCCTTTTTAATACGGGATTATGTTAATATCTGCATTTTCAAAAAATCACTTTATCCATTCTTTTATAGGCAGAATTAGATCATTACCTTGAGATGTTAAATTTTTATTGAAGATAAATAATATTTTTATCTTTAACCTTTTAGAAAATGAAAAAATATAATATTAGGAGAATTATCTTCAAAATATTTTATATATAATTTTAATTACCTTAATCGTTTCTATTTAAACTTGGCTTCCACAATTTTGATTATTATTAAAAAAATCATTTTTTTCATAGATATATTTTAATATAATGAAAAAATTTCATGAAAACAAAAGTAAAATTGGTTGCCTTAAATATCGATTATATCGAATTTAAATAGTGTATTGCCAATATTATCTTGAAATTTTTGAAAACCCCATAAATTTAGATTAATTTCAATTTCCTTATCATTTTGTTTAAATTTGTTAATAAACTCAAATATTGGCCCTAAATATGACAAATTAATTAAATATTTATATTTAAATTCCACAACCTTGAGTTACAATAAAGAGAAATTATTTGAAAAAATATTGATCAAAATATAGATTTATTTTTTATATTAACGTCATAATCTACAAAAATTTAATCGCCTTAATATCGCAAAATTTATTGAACAGACATAATGATCATTTAAAGAAATGTTTAGTTTATAAATTACCTAATATGAGTGTTATTTTTATATTGAATTTGATAGACCAAATTATTTTAAATATAACTCTAGAGTTAACTTTGAGTATATTGAAATAAAGTTATTCTTTTTATTGTTTATATATAAATATAATTATTTAATGAAGCAGAATTTGTAGATTTGATTTCTCTTTAAAATGATTTTGATAAAACTTTCATCAGTTTATTAATTCAATCGTAATATATGAAAATTGTAATTCAAATAGGGTATATTCAAACTTAAGTAAAGATACAAAATTAGTTTAAGATTTATAATAATTTTATTTAAAAGTTTCTCTTAGTCCTCTCATTTCCCACCATTTTAAAACAAAATCAATTCAGAAGCTTATTTAATCAAGTTAATAGAAAAAATAAATAAATAAAAAAAAAGGTAAATTAATTTCAAAAATCAATAATGTTTAACCCTCAATGATTTAAAAATGTTAATTTCTGTTCTAAGAGAAAACAAAATTTGTATTCCAAGTTCTTGAACCTTGAAAAAACAAATGAATTAAAAAAAAACCATATAATTAAGTAAAAATGGTTTAGTTTCTGAAATTATGTTTTTAATAAACTTATTTTTTTTGTTTGGCTCAAATTATAAAATTTGTGATTAATAAGAATTTTTAAAAAAGAGAAATTAAATAGCTCAATCTAATACATGCAAACTTTAATACTTTAATTATCCTCTTCTATATATTTAATAACCTAATAAATCTTTAATAAACTAATAAAATTTGCTTTGAACTTTTAATTTCTCTTTTCTAATAATTGTAAATGTTAGTTTATTGCATCTAACTCTCCTATAAAAGAGAATTTTTTTTAGTTAAAAAGTTAAATTCCACCTTCATACTTTGGTGAATGCGTTTTTAATGTAAATACCTTCCTAATACTAAAATTTATAAGAATACAAATTCATTCAATAATAAATTTCTTAAATAAAATTTGTATCCATTTCATTCAATCTATTTTTTCATTTTTTTTGGAGAAAAAAAAAACCTAAAATTTATCAATAAGCAAAGAGTAATGGGGCTTTTATTTTTCAGAAATTTATAGTCATTGAAAATGATTTAATAGGCTTTAAACCATAAAGAACAATTTCCAAAACAGTGTTTTTCTTTAAAAATTAATAATAAAATACAGAAAAGTTTATCGGTTTATTATCATTTTTCCTTTCTTAATACTAATCACTCTTGATTTGAGTTCAATAAACACAATTATATATTTTGTGCATTATTTGCAATCTAAGTAAAATTGAGATGGTTGAAGAATTTTTTAACCAATAATCGAATAACAGAGAAGTTTAGTTATTTTAGATATTTTTGTTACTGTTAAATGTTATGGCATTTTTAATGATAAACAATGTGTTAGTAAAAAGTCGCAACCAAAATAGCAATATTAATAATAATATTTTGCTCTTCTTCTGTAATTAATTTAACAAAACAATAATTACTAGAACTTTCCTTAAATTTAAATTGGAGTTTCCAGGAATAATAAGAAAAAACTCATTACATAATAGAAAATTTATTTTTTTTTAATTAAAACTAATAAATAAAAAGGCATAATTAAGGGAAGATGCTATACCATGTTATAAGCCAAACATGTCGTATATATAAAAAATACAGCATATTAAATAGAGTCACTAAAACATTTTTTTCGAAGATTTAATATAGATTACCAAACATAATTATTTCTGCTTTTCGAAACAAAAAAATATTAGATAGTAAAATTTTAAACTCGTACAGTTCTTTAAAACAAATACACTACTTTCGAAGTTAGAAAACTTCATCTTTAAAAATAATTATTTCAAGTTATTATTACAAAAATACATTGAATTATTACCAATCGTCAAAAAGGGTTAATTAAACCCTTCGGAATCTTTCATAGTACAAATTGTTGGATTTTCGTTACTCCAATTTAGTATAGAGTACCAAATTACTAAAATTGAAGTAAATATACCAGAGATAATAAGCATAAAATCGATTATAATGAATTGAATTCCTATTTCCTTTCTGAAAATAATGAAATGAAATAATGCGGGGAGTAAAATGTTTAACGGAACACAAAATAGTCCTCCGATCAAATTAATTAAATTGCTGAGTGAGTCATGTAAAATATAGCCCAAAAAAGTAATAAAAATGCATGATATCATCATCCAAAAAGATGGAAGTATATTCTCTTTTTGAACTTCAAAAAAGTTGGTTTTCAATG
The DNA here is from genome assembly GCF_001865345.1 of Cryptosporidium ubiquitum. Lineage (NCBI taxonomy): Eukaryota > Apicomplexa > Conoidasida > Eucoccidiorida > Cryptosporidiidae > Cryptosporidium > Cryptosporidium ubiquitum. Next base: position 497,661 of record NW_021639815.1, on the reverse strand, counting down.
CTTTCTGATTAAAATGATGAATTTCTTTTAAATTAGAATTATTCGGGTAATCAATGTCTGAAGAAAATGAACGAACTTCAACGGAAGAATCTGTTGCAGGTTCTTCGCATGATAGAATCAAGTGTTCGCTCATATTACTCTTTTCTATTGAAATTGTTGAGTTGCTATTATTTAGGAATTCTTGTTTATTTTGATTTATCTCTATCATTTCAATTTCAGATCTTGAAACAATCTTTTGTGACAATCCGAATGAGTATTTCGCAAAAATTTCTTTCATAGGGTAAATCATTAATGGTAATGATAGTAATACACTCAATGAATAGAGAATTTTACCTCCCATAGCAATTGGAGTAAACGGCAAGTTTAAAGTAATTGCAGAAAGAGTACTTTCACCATATGCAAATGCACAAAGATATGTAAATGTGAGAGCAAAAGCAAAAACCACAAAAATTGCAAATAAATAGACCCATGTAAAAAACCTTCTTTCTCTCTGATTATTGATGGAACTATAATATGAAAGTGTAACAGGAGCACATACCCATAAATATGCTGCTGTTCCAATAAATCCCGGAATATTTGATGTGTCTGAAATTGAAGGAATACTATAAAAAAAGCCATTTGAATGGTTTCTGATTAATGTGCGAAATGATTGTATAAGAACTAAAGTGATTGCTGATATTAAAGCAAAGTTTGAAATTAATATAATAGGAGCGAGTGACTGAATTTTTCTAGCCGATACCAATGGAATATAAATAATCAGTTGTAAGAAGGTTATTAGGGCCGAACCGTAGTTTAGGTACTCTTGCGAGCAATTGTGAATTCCTGCAATAATATCTTGTATGTTGTTTGTTATAAATGTTACATATATTGAACCGAATGAAATTGCAGTTGAAATTAATGAAAATTCTAATAGAAACTTTCCAAATTTTCCCATAGCATACATAGCAATAGAAGAGTAGTTCCCATCTACTCTATCTGCGCATTGCATTAAAAGTAACATAGATAGCACATTCAAAACCCAATAGTAAAACATGATTAGCGCGCTCAAAATGTATCCCGTGTTAACTACTCCTCTTGGTGAAAATAATATTCCTGTTCCTATTGCTGCTTTGAATACAGTAATAAAACCTATTCCCATCTGTACTAATTCATTCTTAGAAAAGTTAACTACATTCCCCTTATTTTTTTGCTTACTTTTACCTATACTTTTTACTTCCTTTACTTGATTCACATCTTTTAACGTTATCTGCCTAGAGCAAGTGTCACTCATTGTGACAAATTACCTTATCTATTTTTAATATAATAAACTAAAGATACTCTAAACATATATCATAGAGCTACTTTTTTATTGTGTTCACCTATCTTTCTCAAAACAGAGTCTCATTGCTCGCTCTTGTAAAAATTTGCAATACAGCGCGAACAAGTACACATGCTTACGTCTACATCTATCAAAAATGTTAGAGAATAACTTTTTTTTGCAAAAAAAAGACGAATTAAACAATATTATATTTAATTATTTTAAACCAAATTATTTTCTAAACTTTGTAACAAAATAGTAAACCAAGTGTAAATTTAATTTAATTTAATTATTAGAGCTCGTGGGTATGAATAGCACCATTAGTATTCTTTCTAGCTTAATCTGAGTGATTTACTCATGATTTGAACCAGTTCAGATGGACTATCACTCCCTGCGTCTAGTTCCAATAAATCACGGCTTCTCTTACATAATGATACCAGGCGAGTATTATAATATTGTGAATTTTCCATGCAAACATTTCTCATACCTCCATTTATTTCGGCATGACTAATTGGAGATTGATCCTTTTCATTACAACTTTCAGGGTCACTGTCATTCCCATAAACGCTTATGCATTCATATGTAAGGTCGAGATAATATTGAGACATTTTTCCTCTAGGAGTTCCCGTGCTTAAAATGCTATCACGGACAAATTCTCGTTTTGGAGTTATAAAATGTTTTGTGTAAATTGAAGACCTTGTAATCGCTTTTATCAATGGAGTAGATAAATTTTTCTCGTACACATTTTCAAAATATTTCTCATTTTTAGAGTTATTTGACTCATCATTCCACTCTCCTCCATTTATAAATTCGATATTAAGTTGTTTACGTATTGCCCTTCGAGCATCAGGAGCCAAGGTTGCCGTTTCATCTTCAAAAGTTCTGGAGCGTCTAGGTGTTGATAAACAAGTACTGTTGAGACTATCAATGGTTTCTAAAGACATTAGTTATTTTGATTTCCCTTTTATTTATTTATCACTGCTAAATATTAGTTTATTTTCACCTTCAAATATATTAATTATAATTTTTACTTTTTTTAGAAAATTAGTTTTTCATGTTATCACAATCTGTATATAATTTCAGAACTTTATAATAAAAATTGATTTATAATTTGACGTTTATTTTTTAATCTTGAATTTCGTTCTTAATATTTAGTGTTATTTATTGTTGCCACTTGCAACTAGAAAATATGCAAAATGTGTGGGGTTGACATTCCCGCCACGTGTGGGGTAATTTATGAATCTAATTATTTTTTCATGCATATATTTTCAAATTTCATGAAATTAAAAAATAACATGAAAAATATTTTTTAAATCGCAAAATACATTGATTAATTAAATTAATTTTTTGTATGATTAACGATTTTAAATAATGGGTAGTAAATTCGCTGTTTTTGATAGTATTGTTCTAATACAAATAACAACATAAGCCAATCAATTATGAATATATCAAATAATAAATATTCCTTTAATAAAATTTCTAATTATTTATTTTTATCTTCTCTTTATGAATTTGGTAATCATTGTTCAAAAGCGCGTAATTTTTGTTTGCTTGCCATAACCCAATATATAACTTTCATAACTGTTAGATATATAAATATGCTATATTTACAAACCCTAGTAAATTTAAATTTAGTTTTAAAGTATTGAAATTTTAATTCATTATTATTTAAGTGATATAATTTGTTAAATATAAATAAAAATCAATGATTTTTATTTAGTGAAAATTTATTGTGAAAAATTCAATAAATAACATTTGAATAGTTTAAATCTGTTTTTTTTTTTTTTTTAAGGTAAAAAAGATATAGCCGTTAATATGAGTTTTTAATAATTTAAGAATTGTTTAACCTATGAATTAAATTGATGATTAGGTTATTCAAGTATTTTATTATTATTAGAAGTTAACACCATGATGAAACTGTTATTTGATAGTTTGATAACCATTAAAATTTTTATTTAAAAAAAATTGTTAAAATTATGAATAAAATTAAATCAATAAATTAACTTAAGATGATGAATTCACTTCTGGTAAAATAGATAATATATTATATCAACATAAATCTAATTTATAGTATAGTGTTTCAGTAATAAAAATATATTTTAAAATTAAACATTTATTAGAATTTGGAATACTAATAACCTTCTGAAATACTTTTTATTCAAGCTGGTATAAGAAAATATTAATTTTTTTAAATTTTTAACAGATTTCATATTATTGAATAAAAAAAAATTTAAATAAATTATTTCAATTTGAAAGATTATAAATAATTGTAATTTGTGCCATAATATCATTCAATAATTCTTTTTATGAAATTATATTGATCTTGAAAGTTTTTGAAGTTTCCATTTGTCTGATCCCATAAAGGCCATTCATAACGACTTTCATCTAAATCTCCAATAACTTCTCTAAGGTTTTTTTTAATAGCATCATTGTCGTATTTGGTTGGCTTATTTAAATTGGGTACCGAGTTTTTTTCCATTATAAAATCTCCTTTTGGAAAATTTGATTCAACAGATCTTAGTATAGATAACCATTCCAAATCTAAATAAATACGAACATCCTTTGTATTATTATTTAAATCAAAATATCTCACTGGAGAACTTGAACTTTTAAATTTATCAATTGCTCTAAATTCGGATGAATATAACTTATTTTCAAATTCTATTGAAGCATCAAAGAAACAATGATGATGTCCTGAAAACCAAAACAACGGCCTCAAATGCTCAATTAATTCTATACAGCCAGGGATTCCAAGCCTACCTAATTCAATATCTTCTTTGAGATATGGTTTTCTTTTTAAAAGGTAATTTAAGTTTCCGAACCTTTCAATTCCATTTGGCCAGTCATGAGAAATCATCAAATCGACTTTTCTTGACTCATTAGAATCAAAAAAGTTGGACTTTATATTTTCAATGAGTAATAGTTTCTGAATTTCAAACCTTCTAATATGATACCAGCTCCTTTTACTTTCTTCAGTAAATGGTTTTGATTCGTAATAACCTCTATAATGATCATAACTTTTATAAATACCAGAGATACCTGCAATTCTAATATCACCAACTCTAACAACTCCAGAATTGCCTAAATAAAAAATGTTTGGAGCTACCCATCCACCATAATAGAGTGGAATTAAAACATTTGGAGTTTCATGGTTTCCACCAATGAAAATAGTCAACTTAGGTGCTTTTTTTAACCCTTCATAATATTCCCAAAAATCACCTTTCTTTGATCTATGTGATTTTACTGCCATGTCTTGTAAGTCAACATCATCTCTTATTGTTTGCATATCACCGCAACATATGATTAAATCGACTTTTTCATTTTTTTCATTCTCGTATTTCTCTACATCCATGTATAAACGGTTGAGTTCTCCATGACAGCATCCAAGTACTGCAATCTAACAATGTGTATTTTGTTAAATAAAACAAATGAATTAACTTACCTTCATTCTCTTTATATATAAAAGTCAGTTAGATCAGTGCTTGCAGTTGATCAAAAAAATAAAATATGATTCTTGTACAATAGGCGCTAAATAATATTGGCATATTTTATTATAATAAAAGTTATCTATTTTTTTTTAAATAGATAAAGATGTCTGATGATAACTTTGATATAGAAAAACTAGAGTTTGGAAAAGGTATGTCTAGCAATTTTGTGATAAAGTTGCAAGATTTCGATTTCTTTACCAATTGTTCGTCGGTCTAATGGCGTATTATATATGGAACATTAATTTTCGTATATTCCTTAATTAAATTATCTATGCAACTTTATTTTACAATAAAATCATTTTTACTCGATATTTAGAATTAAACGGAATAAAATGTTTGAATTTAAGTGAGCTTAGATTACTGCTAGAAGACAGAATGAGAACTTATCCATCAAGCTCTGATGAAGCTCACACATTAATTAAGGCTGCTTACGATTATTCATATAAATTTGGGAAAATTAAGAATAGAGCATCCGTTATGCTAATTAGAGAGTAAGTTAAATTTAATAAGACACTATATTTACCAATACAAATATTGATTTTAGGGCCCTTGACGAAACCACAAAGTTACATGAATTCGAAATAGCATCTTTAGTTAATCTCTTACCTAGAACTCCTGATGAAGCAAAGGTAAGTAATTTGTTTTTTTTTTAATTTCATTCGGAAACTTAAATTCTATCTAGAGTTTAATACCATCACTATCGAGACTACCTAACGACCACATTGAACGTATAATCATAAACTTAGAAAGCCACAGAACATACTCGACTTAGAAAAATAGTTAAAAGAAGTAACTAGAATAGAAGTAATATCTATATTAAAAGCAATATTCCATTTTTTACCTTCACTTGTTCACTTCAAAAGCGTCAAATTTTCTACCTGCACTCATAATATATAATAAAAGTAGCAAGTAAATGAATATACCCAAATAAAAGTAGAGAGGCTGTTAGGTCAGAGTAACTATGACGGCTGGCATTGTATATATACTTCCAGTTGTTACTGTAGTACAAGAAGTTCAAAACGAACATTTTTCGCACTAGAGTAAAGCTCTAATCATCCCTGTTATCTCTCTAAATAAATAAGTAAACTTACCGATTTTAAAAGAGTTTAACTAAAACTTTTTATCTAACAGATGACTATAGAATTAAGACACGCAAAGGCGCGCACCACGCGCCACTCATTAAATGCATTATTGTAAGCCAAAATCAATTAAACTTACCAGCAAATAAGTAGAAATTATTATATCAATATTGTATAATATTACTAATGGTAAATAATAATGCTGTAAAATGTTAATAGAAAGAGCATGCATTAATTAATATTTAATAACACATGAGATTAATATACTTTTATGATTCTAAATCCAATTTAAGTAATTAGAATGTTATATTGGTGAAAATATGCAAAAGGAATCATTCAAAATATATTCAAAAACAGAACATTTAAAAATAAGGAGCTTAATAACATTTAATACTGGAGGAATACAATTACATGAAAATGAAATAAGTAATATCATCACGGAAAATTTGAGAAAGAATAAATTAATCCAAAAAAAAAATAAAGCCCCAAAAAAAAACATAATAATTTCCATGGAAAACTTGCACTCACTGTCTTATATTAATGAAAGCGAAATTTATTTTTATTATGGAGAAACTTTGGAAAACCGGAGGCATGGATGGGGTTTTCTAGCAGATAGAAACAAAATTATTTACGAAGGAATGTGGTATAAGGACCAAGCAGTAGGATTGTACATATCACAACCCAATTTTTTGGTTGAATTCGGTTATAAAGATTACTTTTGCAGAGAATCAAGTTCATATAAATCACAAATAATCTGTGGTAAAGAAACAGAAATAATTTTGGATAATAAGGCTCAACAAAATACCTTACTTCATGAAAATTTAAGTATTAACCACTTCAGTCAAACTAGCAATTCCAAAGAAATTTTAAACCCTTGTTTAATCACAGGTTCAAAGAAAGCTGATTTTTCAGGTCATATGAATCAAGCTTTGCTCAATAAGATAAAAGAGTTTGATTATAACAGAAGAAATCTATTCAATTTAAACTTTGAAAATACATATGAAATAAACAGACAGGCTTTTTATCGATCTTTAAGTTTATATAATTTAAAAAATGGATATCAAGTTTTTAATAGAAAAAAATTAAATGAAATTTTAAGAAATGATGAAAAAGAAAATTTTAATAGTTTAGAAAATAATATTTTAGGCAATAAAAAAAATTTAACTAAAAGTCTAACTAATGATAGCACATGTATAAATTGCAAAACTTTAATATTTAAACAATTTATTTCATCTCCTATTTATGCTTGCGACTGTAATAAATGGAGTAATGAAATCATTTCTCTTATTTTAATATCAAATGGATTATTGGAGGAAGCAATAATATTTCATAACCATAAACTAACCGGTAATGATATTCCTATGTTTAACGAACAGTTCATTAAAGAGCTCGGAATTTTTGACAATTATTCAAGAAGATTTATTTCGAGGTTATTTCAACAATTTTGGGGGTTTCTTGATTACATGGATTTATCTTTAATTGAGAACTTTAATATTAAAAACCTAAGTATTTTACCCTATATTCACAGAACACAGATAGAATTAGGCAGTTATGTTTCGAGCAGTTCTCATTGCATTATAATAAATGGGAATTATAAAGCTCAAAAAATCATATGTAAAGTTCTCAAATATAATATTGAAAATTATGAGGAGCTGGACCCTATATTTAGGGTTGAATTTAGAAATAATGCCGATCTTTTTACTAATAGTTCTGATGGAAATCACGATAATGACGAGAATGAAAATTGGAAGAATGAGCAGCATTCACCAATTTGCTATATTTACAAACACAGGCGAGATCCCATATCTAAAGAAAACTTATTTAAGTATATTCCAACTTCAGTTAAGATGAGGGACTGGGAAGCAAGAATTTTAATTTATCTTTCTTCACATCCAAATATTGTAAAGTGCCTAGGCATCTCTCAATTTAATATGGGTTATGAAGCTCTGATACTGGAAAACTGTGAAGGAGGGAGTATGGATCAATATTTAATTACCAATGATACAACTGAATTTCAAAAACTCAAATCAGAATTTTCAGCAAGTAGATTAGAAATGCTTTCCTGGCTTAGAGATATTGCAACAGGAATGCAACATGTACACCAATTAGGTATTCTACATAGGGATTTGAAATTAAGTAATTTTTTTATATCTAAAGTTAATGGGAAAAGGATTGGAAAAGTTGGAGATTTTGGCATTGCTATTTTTATAGACTCAAGACTCGGTTATTCACCCTTTACAGATTTTGGAAATGTTTATTATGCTGCCCCGGAAGTTCTGAGAAAAGAGGGATTTTTTAAGGAAAGTGATGTATGGTCATTTGGAATGAGCATGATAGAGGTAATAACAAATTCTTTTGTTTTTGACGGTTTCTGTCCAGGCCTTGCAATGGTAGTTAATGCAGCAAATATTGATACCATTAATAAAAACCTCGATGTACCATTTGAGCTAAATAAACTTCTTAAATCAATTCTTGACCCAGATAGAAGAATGAGGCCATCATTTGAATCGATCTCTTTTGAGCTATCCAGAATTATTGAAGACTCACAAAATTCTGCATTTCAAAAACTAATCGAATTTCACGCATTTAAATAGTGTTAGGCGCTGATAACTTATTTTAGTGGTCCTTAAATAATTAATTATTTATCAATTTAAAAAATATAATAATTTTTAAATATAAAGCTAAATGCTTTTTCCAGAGCTTCAGTTTAAATTTTCGAGGCTGGACTCACTGATTTCAAGATATGAATATCTTTCAAAAACTAGGAAGTTTGGAGACTCTGCTGTTTCGTTTTGTACACAGAATATTAACAATACATTAAAATCTATTCAAATTGAACTCAAAACATTAAAAGAGCCAACTGAAAAAAGAAAATTTGAAGAATTTCTGAATGCTCGAAATGATCGTATTAAAAATATAAATGAATCTTGGGTACAAAATACACAAATTCCTTCAGAACAAGTTTCTAATATTACGAAACGCAGTTATAATGAAGATATACAGTCCTTAAATGATAGCAACTTAACAGACTATAAAAAAGGTGATACTTTAATACAGTTGTCTGATGAATCAATTTTAAGAATGAAGAAATCTCTAATGGATACTGAGAAAATAGGAGACGATTCTCTTAATAAAATGAGTATTCAAAAAGAGCAACTAAGCAGAATTCGGAATGAACTAGATAATGTGAAAGACAATATTTATAAGGCTAACATATCTCTAAAAGCTATTGCTAGAAATACTGCAACTGACTTTTGTGTACAAATGCTATGTGGGATCTTCTCTATTTGTTTACTAATTATTATAGTATTGTTAATTGTACTTGGAATCAGAAAACACAACCAATCTGCATAATACCTGCTTTAATTATTTATATTAGTATACTGCCTCATTATTTTCTTATTTTAAAACATATTCTAAATTTTTATTTGATTGTTTTTTACAGTTAGGAAGAAAAATGCTAATCAAAAAATATATAAAAATTTTTTATTTGAATTTTCTAAAATTTCATCTAACTGCTTGAGTAAATTCTATTAACCTAGTGAACTTGTATTTTTACTCCATAAATTAGTCAGTAAATATTCATTAGAACAAGTTTTGGTTCTCTTATCTTTCCCTTTTAAAAGAGTGAATAAATCATTTATTTGAATATGGTTATATTTATTTATATTCATGAAGTTGAGAATTATATCTTTTAATAAAGACTGTGTGACAGAATCCATCTCATATGAATATTTTTGATTTGAAGAATTGTTGTTTTCATTGGCGGAAAGCCAAAATAGCCAGTGGTCAAGATAAAGCCAGATTTTATGTGGAGAAAGATCACTTGTGAGTGACTTTTTAGTCTGACAATGTGGTTGGGGGCAGTTAAAGCCGTTTTTTAGTGGCACTCTTCTAGTTTGGGTATTGCATTCTCTGCAAATACCATGGAACGCTGAGTAGTATCTAAGAGTTAATGTTCTAAGGTGGTTATGAAGCCAGTTTGAAAGAAATTCTGGTGGAAATTGATTGTTACACGCCTGGCATTCCCATCTATTCTCCTTAAGCAAGTTAAACACTGAATTCAGTCCTGAATTACCTTTTTTTATACATTGGAAACAATCTATATTTGCTGTAATTGGAACGCTAATATAAGTCTCTGGGTTTTTCTTCCACTCGAATGTTGAAAATGAATCTGTTAGGTGTTCGGAATCCTCTTTTTGAATAATTTCACTATATTGCTTATACTCAAGACCTAGGCATTGCCCAATTCTACTTATTTCTAAGCCAGGTATTGGAGCGCAGAGCCTTGAGAGTGGTGGAAGTAATTGCTGAGTCTTATACCACTCAATATCAATATTAAGTCCATTTGATTTTACTTCTTCTGGAGAGTAAGCCCTTTTCGAAAGCATAGAACTTTTTGGAACAGCTTCTTCCGATGTATGTAAGTTAAGTTCTTCTTTGCAAATTATATATGGAATTTCAGTACCAGAAGAAACTGGTAAGCCTGAGGAAATCATTCTTTTTGCAACAATTACATGTGGAAGGAGATATGGGTCTGAATAGAATTGTGGAAGCTTCGTGAGAGTTTTTGTAATTATAAAGCTCTCTACTGGAATGGAATTAGAGTTTAGTGTTTCATTTAGAGATTCAAGTGTATTCAATATACTGGTGATTACTATATCAATCGGCTCGTTCGAAAATAGTAAATTAAGTATTTGCGTTGAAACATTTCTAGTTAAAATTGACCAATCACGTCTTACCAAATCCAACCCCTTACATTCCAGTTTAAACTGTTTGCGATGAAAATCAACTATTTGAATGCAAGCATACTTCTTTTTTTTAAGCAGCAATAGTCTCTGTAATACACCGTCTAAGTCCAATTCTAATTTCGTATAATCTTTGTTCACAATCTGTTTAATCTGAGAAGCCAATTTTAGAACAAGTGAATACCCTTCGCCATTACCATCATCATAAATGCTTGTATTGACCATAATACTGTCAGTATCACCATATATAACTTGAAGTTTAGTCTCATCTTCAACTTTTAATTTAGTTTTCTGCAAGATTTGGCGTCCATAGAATGTAATAATTGACGCAAGATCTTTTGCATAAAATCTAGAATTTTTGTATCCTAAACATCCATAAAGAGAATTCGCAGTAAGCTTCAATGCAAGTTGTCGTATTTCAAGTTGAATCTTTCTTGTACTAGATGGCATATTTTTAAGAATTTCTTTAATATGACGCCTCCTTTTTACAAGGCTTTCCAAAATTCCAGGAAGTATTGTATTATCAAATTGATTTGAGCTAGAACCTCTATCAATTAAAGAGCTGCCTTCAGCATCTTCTGTTGTATCTGATCCCAATTTAGTGGGTTCACGTGTTGTAAAACAAATCTTAAATTCCTGAATAATTGATGGGTACAACGAGTTAAAATCTAGTAAGAGTATAAATGAGTCATATAACCCCGTAACTGGTTCCAGCACTAGACCACCGGAATAAGTTTCTTCTTTTTTTGAATGATTATCTTCTTTATCAATTTCAGACAATAAAGAGTCTTCTGCTCTGATCTTATATTTCTGGCTACGTTGGATACAGTCAGGTGTTACAAATTTTCCTTTATGAAACTCATGGAGTAATAAATATTCATTTCTCTCTGCCCTTAAAAAAAGTAGACTTTTTGACCAAAGGAAACCTGCTAAATTCGTTAGCTCCCTAGTTAAAGGTAACACCTGTAGGTGGAATAGTAATTTGAACACTCCTACAGAAACTAGTAAATCTCTAGTAAGAGATTTGCTAATTGTTTCAAAACTCTTGTAAGTTTCTAAATAATAGGCTTCTGCTGAAGCAGATCTCATTATTGAAGCTTTTTTTAATTCTAAATCTTGGGGGAAAACTTCTGAAAAAATGGAATTTAGCTGATAATCAATCCTACTTTTCATAAACTCTCTGGATGATAGGCATGTATCACATATTATGCGTCCCTGAAAGACCGATTGTATTCTTTTTGTACTTGAAAGTGACTTAATACTTTGTTTTTGGTTTTGTACGGAAGTAAATATCTTTCCCAATTTCCAGAAATTAGGGACACCTATATTTACCATTCTACTTACCAACACATCTAAATGGTCAGTCCAAATATTATGACCGACAACAATATCGGGGTCTAACTGTGAAAACGAAGTAACAAATGCTAGTAATAAAGATCTCTCCGTTGAAAAATACTTAATCCCCGATTTTTCCATTTTTTCTTCTGAGCCAATTGGAAAAGGAGAAGAGGCATGCCTCCTGATTCCAGTCCAAGTATGAATATCTACATTTCCTGGTGCCCTTCTTTTTTTTAGAATTTCAGAAGAATTTATTTCATCCCATTGTGCATCATCAATATTTACATTCTTTATTGTAATCATCGAAATACTGTATATTTCTGGGTTGTTAGAACCATTAGAAGGCAATCTTGAGCATACATTTAAACAGGTAATAGTTAACAATGGTGAACTTGTTAGTATTTTTTCGAAATTACTGTTTTCTGCTTTTTGTACTTTATTTGAATCATCCATTTTATTACAGTTAGAATTAATTGCCCACGGCCGAATAGTTTTCCAGTTAGGAACGTGTATTTCAAGCCTACATTGAGATTTTCTACCTCCTCCAACGGGTACTAATTGATACGGTTTTGATATTATTAACCAAGAAGGCCCTTTTATTTCTCTTTTAATTATAAAATTTTCGGTTAAACTTGTGTTTAATCCAAATATATGAGAGAACGTTTCTCCAGATAAATTTAAAGGTAGTGAAGGATTTTTTGAAGAATATATTAACTTTAAAAACGGTTGGTTTGGACCGTATTTTACATCTTTCTGAGAAAAGCAAAAATTTCTAACGACCGGCTTCATCTGTATCTTTGGAATTCGATATTCCTTTCTAATCTCTAAAATTTCTTTTGCAACATTCTGCGAAACTGATATAGGATCTGGGTGGTTAGGAGCGCTTTCTCTTGGGTATATATATAGAGATCTCCACGTTTCTTTGATTACAATACAACAACTTTCAGTATTGATGGTTTTATTATCATCCAAATAGTTGTCTACTGTCATAATTTTGCCAAACAAATATAGCTCACCTGTTCCCAAATCTTCAGTTACCTCCATCAAATAAAAATTTAAGCTTCCCTCTTCGCTAGTATATACTTGAGTTTGAATTCCAGAAGGTTTTTTCTCTATTTTATTTATTGGCTCTTCCCCAAACTTCATATATTTACAATCTCTGCCTTGGATTTCTTGTTCTTCTATATATTCATTTTGATTCACTTCTAAATCCTGATCTTTTATAACATTATCAGAAACAAAATGCTCATTCTGTTCATAGGATGGGTTTTGTTCCATTGATTCTTCTTCATCAATAGCAAAAGTGTTTTCGCAAAGATCGGAATTAGTAAGTTTATTCAAAGTATCAAGTTGAAACATATCATGTGCTTTCATATTCTTCTTATTCATCTCAAAATCTTCAGGGCCATATTTCTCATTTTCTTCGCCCTCCATATCTATATCTTCAAATAAACTATCATCAAAATCTTTGAGAGCAGATAAAATGTCCATACTTTTTGATTTCGCTTCATGTTTTTGCTCGGTTTTTAACTCATTTCCCCTATGCATTTCTTCTGGAATAAACTGAAACTGTTTTAAAATTGAGCTTCCTTCGTTAAGACCTTTTTTAGTATGTTCCTTTCTCCTTTTCCGATCGTTCCTCTTCCCCTCACTTATTTCTGAGGGAAGCGGAATATAATTATCCATCAAATCTCTCCCATCATCTTCATAACCAATTCCATTGTCATCTACAACAAAGTTGCCGGACCTTCTCTCTTTAATAATGTTCTGGTACACTTCCTCATCAACCTCCTCGAATATATCATTATCTTTCAATGTATAAGCATCGCTTGCCTTAATCTTTCCCTCTCTAATTTTCCTTATCTCTGAAAGTGCTCCTTGAGCATTCGCAAGGCTTCTATCCCTCATTATTAAAAGAAACCTTCAAGCAATATATGTTCCTTTTCTTTAAATTACAAACCTTAACGACAGAATTCCCCACAACATAGTTATGAATTAATCCCATGTTATTACTAGTAAGTATGGCGCCAACTTTCTTTTTTAATGAAATTATTATTTTTCTATAAACTTAAGATATAAGGCTATACTGTCAAAATTCATCAGGGAAGACTCGACAAGAATTACACTTGATCAATTTTTTGTATTTACCTTAGTTGTTTGGCCCTCCTCCTCTCCTTAAAACTAATCCTCAAAGTTATTATATGAAATTAGGCATTCCAATCATTAAATACTCATGATTTGCATTCCCTGTGTTGAATTACTCAATTTTCTTTTTATACTTAATTTATATTATTCAACAAAATAATTTAACAGTAGTTCAACTATGGCGCCAAACTCGGAACTGTCGAATAATCATCTTTTACTCTAAAATGTACATTGATAATTAAACATTGATGTTAGATATATTCCTTAATGCATATTGAAAAATATGATTAAAAGGTGTTGGTATTTGGCACTATACCTTTTTATCCTTATTGTTAATCTTTACTTAGAAATCTGTTTTGCCCTTATAAAACAAGAAGCAATTTTCCTTCAAAGTGAAGCCAATGAAAACAAGAAACTTGATACTCCAAATTCTTTCGCTTTCAAAAAAAGAAGAAAACGTAGATTAAATGGTAGAAAATGTGTTTTAAAGAATCATTTTAACTGTTCAAATAATTGCAATGATGACTTAATTCGAATAATGCTTCCAGAAAAGAAGTTCAAACATGTAGAAGAAATGATTGATGATGAATTATTTGAAAAACCTAGTGGATTCACAAGAAAATATAGGTACTTAAGGTTATCTAATTCTTTGAAAGTATTTATGGTTTATGATAAGACAGCTGAAACTTCTTTTGGAAATATGCACTTAGATTTCGGATTTGCTTCTGACCCAGAAAATATTCCTGGGTTATCTAGGTACCTTCTTTATACTGTATTATTTGGGTCATTAAAAAAAAGACTTATAAAAAATTTTGATTCGGTAGTCAAAAAGTTTGAAGGTATCTTTGGTGCAACTATTCATAGAGATTGTTCAAGATACAGCTTTAATATACCCTCAAACGAATTTGAGGTTACTTTGAAATTTTTTGCAAGTATGTTTGTAAACCTATATACAGATGAATATATACACAAAGACATTTTGAATAAACTTTTGGGTGATTTAATTCAATATATCAACTTGGATTCCTTTAGACTCTCAGATGTATTGCAAGAGATTGCAATACCACCAAACACAGAAAAGAGTAATCATGATTGGAATATATTAGAATATATGCAAATTCAGCAATTAGACAAACTTAAATCCAAAAAGCTGTTACTTGAGTTTTTTAACCAATATTATCGTGCTGATAGAATGACTCTTACAATTTTATCTAATAAAACTTTGGATGAACAAACCTCAATTGTAAGAAAATACTTTAATAAAATTAGAAGAGGTGACTCCAATATTGTTACAAGGTTAAGACTTCTAGATTTGGGTATGAATCATCCCCTTTATGGATCTACAGGAAAGATTTTAGTTTTCCATTCTCTAAAAAGCTACCCTTTTATAAAATTGTTATTTCCACTTAATAATATATTTAAGCCAAAACCCAGCTCAAAACCAATGTTTTTTTTCTCAATGTATATTTCTAGTAAACGAAAAGGTAGCCTCTATTATTACTTATATAAAAATGAATTGATTACTGACATGAAAATTTATCTATCGAACTCATTATTTGGTTATTACAGCTTAATTGTAGATGTTCGCCTACAAAATTCAGGTGAACTTGCTATTATTCATATAATTCGAAGTATATTTTCAGTATTCGAAATGATGAGGAATAATCAACCAAAATTAGAATTATTTAACCAAGTAAGGGCTCTTAAAATGAAAAAATTTAAACATAAATCAAATAGTTTTATATTTAATGAATGCAGTTATATTCAGAATGCATTCTGTTTACTTAAATGTACTCCAGAAAAAGTTCTTTCTGCAAGTTCAACATATACGGAATTTAACCTAGAACTTCACCATAAGATTTTATCATATTTAAAACCTGAAAATATGCTTTTAATCGCAACATCTAGATCCAAAAAGTTGAAATCTTTAATTGAGTTTATGAGTAAAAATAGCAATGAAACAAAGATTAATCACAAATCAGATTGTAATGATTCACTAGATACTTCAATTTTAAAAGAAAATACCACTTCATGTCAATTTTGCAAAGAGCAGCTACTAACAAGCAATAACTTGACCTTTCCTTGTATTGATTGTTTCAGCCAATTGGGTGATTTAAGAGGATTCGATTACAGTATTTTGTTCGAAAATTGTTTCAATGAAAGCGAAATTATTATTTCAAACTTTACTCGTACAAATTATTTTATAAAGAAAATTCATCCCTTTTTTATTTCATATTGGGCAAATTCAGTTAAACCTTATACAGCATTTAAAACATTTGAAATTTACGATCCAGATAATAAATTTTTAAGGATTAAGGAACCTAAAAATTTTCTTTTGGGTTTTCAAGAGCAGGATGTACCTATTAGGCTTGTAGATGCAATCCAAAACTTGGGATCAAAGAGATATAATAAAATTATTAATAAAGACTTTCTAAAAGACTATCAACAAATATTTTATTTGCCTCTTCATTCAATAAATACTCCAAAGTCTTCAATCTCAATCACAATAAAACTGCCACCAAATTTATATTCTAATGAGTTACCCTTTCCATACTCACCCACAAAACTCGAAGTAATATTTTCGATGATATCACTTATGTTATTAAAATCTTTTGAAGACATAATGTATTACTATAAGAAATTGTCAACAAACTTAGATTTCTCAATCAATACACCAGTTATTTATTCTTTCTACACTTATGGTTTAACTTTGGAACTTACAGGTATAACAGATCATCTCTCGCATGCATTATCAACCATTGCATATCGTATTAAAGATTTTCCTAACACTGCGAGAAGTTCTGATCTAAATGTTGCAAAGAACTATTACCTGGGGCATATTAAAAACAATAATTTGGACCATCTACCTGCAGTTCAATTTCAATCTATATTAAAGGCTCTTTTGTTCAACCAAAATTTAACTTCTTGTTCGATAAATAATGAAATTGAGAAGATAAGATTACACGAAGTTACCAGTGTTGTTGATTTTCTTGTAAAAAATGGAACATTTGAAGGTCTTGTCTATGGAAATATTAATCCTATAAAAGTAAGAGAACTATTATTGTTATTTTTTATTAATATTGGGAGAACCTCAAATAAAGAAGAAAATTTCAACAAAAAACAAAACATCTTTTTAAAAATGTTTTCATTGTTTAAGAATTCATTTTTCAATTTTTTCAATTCTATAAGGTCTACTATCAATCAATTAACTGGGAATTTGACCGTACAAAGTGAGCTACCAGAACATTTAAAATCTGTGCCTACGCAACATATGACACAAAATACCTTGAGAGATCTTCAAGTCATTGATTTACTTTCATTTAAAGAAGGTTCTAGCTTTGTTTATTTTGGAAAGCCGAATTTTGATTTTTTCCAATTTCAAACAATAGTTTTGAAAATATGTTTCGGATATTTTACAGTTGAAGTTGAATCACTGGTTGATATTCTTGTAGAGACTATACTCAACAAACATCAAGATAAGCTCAAAATTGAAAGAGGCAGGATATTAATTACTATTAAAAGGAATATTTTCTCAGATGGAATTGTTTCTATTGATATTAGAGTCACTTCAAAAAATATGTTATCTGAGTTAATTTTATACATCATGAAATTGTATGATGACTTGATTGTTAATAATTCTGGCATCACATACGAAGACTTTATTTCGACAAAAAAATCTTTGGTTAAATCTCTTTCGAATAATTCAAGTTATGATAGAATTATTAACTTTAAAGAAGAAATCCGTCTAAAAAGGTATCAATTCAACAGAAAAAAAGAAAAAGTTGAATTTATCTCTAAATTAAATTATTCGAATTTTCTCAAATGGTTTAATGCACAACCACCAAAAGTTATTAAACTTTTATTTGTTATTCATTCACCCAGTACTAGCGAAAAGGAAATTTTGAAAGCAAACAGCAATATTCCTCTTGAATTTAAAAGAATAAACTCCACTGACTACTTCTTTAAACAGAACAACACAAGATCATTTAATCCTTCTCAAATATATAATTTAAAATGACTAAAGTTTGGCATTATAAGTTTATTAGTTTTGACTTTTTTTACTTTGCAGCAATTCACTAATCCAGCAAGTTAAAAATTTGTTCTTGGATTTTATTTAGTTAAATATACCTATTTTATTATAAATTTATCAAAACTATAATCTTAGTTTTTTCTCTCTTTTTTATTCTACTTGCTTACTACTCACTCGAAAGTAATACGAACTTAGAAATTATAGCTCGACCTAATCCTAATCATATAAAAATAAGAGTTTTAGAACGACTTTAAGCAACTAAAAATTTAACTAGTATAAAAAATGTTCCGAATTGAGATTTAATAGTATTCATAATAAATAAATTTGGCGTGGTATTATCTTACATCTACAAGTTAATATTCTGAATTTTTTAATGAATATATCAAGAATATTGGCGCAAAATATTTGACCTTGAAAAAATTCATTTGTTTTTTTTTACAATGAAAATCGCGACAGAAAATATGTTTATGCAAATTCTACTCTTATTGGTATCGTTTTTGTTTTTTCAATTAAACTCATCAGTATTGGTAAATGGGTCGACTATCAATTCAAGAAAGCCGGAGAAAACCATTAATATAAAAGAAACAAACGAAAATTTTTATTTTGAAGCTTTTAATGATGAAAAATTCACTAAACCATTATTATCAGACAAAAAGTTTAGGTTTATTAAATTGAAAAATGAATTAGAGGTTTTTTTAATTTCCCAAAACAATACAAAAAATGCTTTTGCTAGAATGGGCGTCAAGGTGGGAGATTATATGGGTCCGTATTCTCTCCCTGGTCTGGCTCATTACTTGGAGCATTTATTATTTATTAACACAAAAAAGTATCCAGAATTAGATGGATTTATGAAATTTTTAGCTTTACACAAAGGCTATACAAACGCTTATACTGCAGAAACTGAAACTGTATACTTATTTAATACTGAATCTTCTTCTTTTGAAGAGGCCCTTTCGAGGTTTTGCGAATTTTTCAAGTCACCCTTATTTGACGATACGTATACCGAAAAAGAGCTTATGGCAGTTGAAAATGAATTCAACTATCGTAAAAACTTACAAGAAATACGTTCATACCAAGTGTTGTTGGAGCTTGTAGATGAAAGAAGTATTCTATTCAAAAGGTTTGCAATTGGAAACTTGGAAACTTTGAGAACAATTCCAGAGTCCCAGGGGATTAACGTTAGAGATGAAGTGATTAAATTTTACGAAAGAGAATACAGTTCTAACAGAATGGTATTAGTTTTGGCAAGCAATCATAATTTAGATGAATTAAGTTATTTTGCTAATAAATACTTTTCAGATATTGAAAATAAGAATCTGCCGGTGAATTCAGTTAAAATCCCAATTCAAGAAAATTTAAATCCATTCAATACAATGATAAACAAATTGGTACTTATAGAATCTATAGATGAATTTACGAATTTGAAATTGATATTTCCAATGAAGGAGTATATGATTCAGCATATATATAAAGACAGACTTTTGTATCTTGATAAGTTAGTTACTTCTGACAGAATTGGAAGCCTTGGTCATTTTTTAAAGTCTAAAAAATTAATATTTGCTGTAGTTTCAGCGATAAATGATGATAATTTGGGATTTACAAACGTAGAAATTACTTTTTCTCTCTCTAATAGTGGAGAAAAAAATATACCATTCATTTTAAAATCATTTTTCTCTGTGTTAAAATTTGCAACTATTAATAAATTTTCTAAGGAGATTTACGACGAAAAGAAAAAGATGCTTAATAATTTTTTCAAATATGGAGATTTATCATCAATTGATGTAGAAAGTGAAACCGTTCTTAATAATTATTTATATTATGACTGCAAACCAGAACATGTTCTTTA
The DNA here is from genome assembly GCF_001865345.1 of Cryptosporidium ubiquitum. Classification (NCBI taxonomy): domain Eukaryota; phylum Apicomplexa; class Conoidasida; order Eucoccidiorida; family Cryptosporidiidae; genus Cryptosporidium; species Cryptosporidium ubiquitum. The sequence goes on along the minus strand of NW_021639815.1, from coordinate 477,690 downwards.
TTGTCACATGTATCTTGAAAAATTTGACCCAACTGTCTATCAAGAAATATTTTCCCAATTGATTCCTGAAAATCTAATAGTAGTTTTGGAGTACTCTGACATACAAGATCTCATCAATAACACAGATCAATCCAAACTTAATCATTTTTGTAACTCAGATTTTTCTATAGAAATTGAAAATGTTGATTACAGCGATTCAAACCATGGTCTTGAAACATTAATTAATTCTAGCATATCATTGGATGATATTAGAGTTGAAAGATTTATTAAAAACAAATATTTAACAAAGCCATTGAATTCTTGCTTATTATCATTACTATCTAATTCTAATCATACTTTTGCATCTGAAAAGTGTGGTATTACTTTACCTACATTAAACCCTTATCTTCCAAATGATTTCTCAAGCAATTTTGATGGCGTTAATGAAGAGAAAGTGCCAATTAGACTTTCTGAAGCAATTCAAAAATTCCAAACTAACAACAAATCTTTTAATATCACTCAGAAAGAACTTCAAAATTATAGTGGGTTTTTTTATTTTCCAACTAAGAATATCAATTCTTTAAAATCAATTATTCAATTTAGATTCATTTTTCCACTAGATAAAGTTTCTAGTGAATTTTTAGAGTTTTCACCAGACACAGTTGGAATCTATTTGCTTTTCCAATTATTCTCACTTTTATTCAAAAATGAATTTTCAGAGCGTTTTCACGATATTGAATCTGCTTTATATGATGCTTCAATTGATATTTCAATATTCGTATTCAACCCTAACAAAGCAAACCAATTAATGTTCAGATTAGCTGGGTTTACAGATCGAATCGAAGAGATTGCTTTTAATTTACAAGTTTTTATGTCGAATTTTCTCACTTATATCACCGATTCTGGCTTTCAATTAAAAAAGGAGATTCTCAGAACTACTATTAAAAACACAATTTCAAATCCAGAACTTATCGATGATATTTCGTACATAAACAATAAAATATTCTTGAATCAGGATTACTCTTACGAAACTCTTCTTTCTCGTCTGGAAATGATAAACTTTTCTGAGTTTATCTATTTTTCAAAATTCTTTTTGAAAAATTGCAAATTAGAGGGATTTTTACTTGGAAACTTAAATCCAATGCAATCTTTAAAAATAATCAATAAGTTTTCATCTGTGTTTTTACTTAAAAACGGTAATTCAAAAAGTAATTCAGAAAATTCTTTTATTTCATCAGTGATTTATGGAGCAAAAAATTCCAAAAAATATCTTGACTCTATCTATGCTTTCCTTTCTAACGTTTTTGCCGGAAAAACTGAAACTGAAGATCAAGGCTACTTTGAATTACCAGAGCATTTAAGATCTTCCTTACCTTTATTTGGCTCTCCAAACTCAATTGAAAAACTCCAAACATTAGATCCCCTCTCTCTTAAAAGAGGTTCTAAGTTTTATTATTACCATGTCTCAAAATCAAAAAGCAACATAAATAATTCAATATTCATGAAAGTTATAATTGGGTACAATTACCTTAAGAACCATATTCTTACAAGCATTCTAAACTCAATGATTTCAGATGAATTCTTTACTGAAATTCGTACAAAAAGGCAACTAGGATATGTTGTAAATGTAAAAAAAAAAGATATTTTAAGTCAGGAATCTGAAATTGACTTTCTTGTTATTTCCTCCAACAAAAATATACAAATTTTGTCAGAAAATGTACTTGAATTTTGGGATGAGTGGTTTTCTCCAGAATCAACTGGTATCACAGAGACCTCATTTAATACTGTTAGAAAATCAATGATTGAAACTCTTAAGACCCCATTAATAAATATGATGGCTGTTTTTTCCGAGTTTTCATTCACAATTGAAACTAAAGCATACGACTTTAACTGGAGAAATAAAGCTATTGATTATGCTGAAAAACTCACATATAGCGAATTCTTCAATTGGTTTAAAAATATTTACAACAATTCAAACATATTTTTGTATGCTATTCAATCATCTAATTACGATAATGATATTCTTAATAACCTATCCAACTACGTTCCCCAAAACTTCACCAAGCTCACTCCATCTGACTCATTGTTTAATCATACAAATATCAGAACATATAACCAATGGAAAATTTTTAATGCAGTCTAAAGTTTAATACTCAAGTAGCTCACATCTATTTATGTTTTTTATTTCTAGTTTGGTATTTTTCATTAATTTGTCAAAATTATTTTGTTATACTTCTTAACATTAGTATTTAAATTTATTAGAAGAAATGCCAAGCAAAAATGGTAAAAAAACCATAATTCTGTATTAAAACTTATACTACTTGGTATAGAAATTATGTGAATTCACGCTTTAAAATTGGCACTAGATCGAATTAGTTCTAAGGACTTTAGAAAGAGATTGTTATTAATATTAGTTTCATATATTTATTTTCGAGACTTGTACAGATTCAATCTTTTAGTTTGCAAGATAATTCTCACTAATTTGTGCGCCTAAATTTTGTCAAAAGGCGAATGTCATATAATCATAAAATATTCATTTTATTAAGTAGGTATTACATATGTGCATAATATGTTGCCTTCACTACGTTTAATCGTTCTCTTTATTCCGCTTTTTTTCATTCATTATTTCCTATGTTTTTCAAATGAAGAAATTCTACCATTTAACTTTACAGATGTAAGTTCCAAAGGTAACGAGATATTTCAAACAGACAAAGTTAACATCACTGACAAAGAGGAAACCAAAAATGAAAATTCTGATATTATTTATGAAACCTCAGTTTATTTTCCATCAATAAAACTAATCAATGACCAATCATTTAAGATCGTTAAACTAAGTAACAACATAGAAGTGATTTTAAATTCAGTTCCAAAAATGGATGAATGCGAAATTTCAATTTTAAACAGAGTAGGTTCTGTGCATGAACCACTTGATTTACATGGGCTAGGATTTTATTTGATGAATATAATGGTTTCTACTTCTAAAAACAATCCAAGCTCTGGACTTTATGACTTTTCTATGGATAATTCGATTTCACTTAATTATCAACCCTACTCAACATATTCAATATTTGACATTATAACAACCACAAAATTGTTTGAGAACACATTAAAACACGTTTCTGAAATGTTTAAAACCCCTATTTTTTCTGAAGAAGTTATGGAAAAGGCTTTTAATCTATTGGAAAAGAAAAATTCTGAAAATAATCATCTAGTTAATAGCCATTTGAGTAATTTGGTTCTTTCAGATCCAAAGAGTATTTTTAGCAGAAATAAGTATGGAAATAGAAACACCTTAAAGACTGTTCCACAATCAAAAGATATTAACGTGAAACAAAGCTTGATCAAATTTTTTAACGAGCAATACAGCTCCAACAAGTTAATATTAAGCGTAAAAAGTGCACTTTCAATAGAAACTATGCAAAACTTAGTTAAGAAGTACTTTATTGATATCCCAAATAAAAAATTACCAATAAATGATCAACACAAACCATTTCAAAATTTTTCCATAAACCCATTTTCCTATTCTGTTGGAAAGATATTGTTTAGTATTGATGATAATAGCCAAACTTTGGAGCTGATATTTCCACTGAAAAATTATTTGTTGCCATATATGAAATCTGATCCCTTATTTTTCATAAAAGTATATATTTGTGAAAATAGAGATGGATCTTTAATGAGATATTTAAATCAAAAAAAATACATTTCAAATATGGTTTGTATCGTTAAAAATAGTTTGTTTGGTTTTACAAATGTTCATTTCGTTTTTTACTTAAACAATAGTGGTGCATTCAATATTAACAACATTATTAGAGCTTTCTTTTTTGCAATAAATAAAACTAAAGAATTGAAATTGGATTTAAATTTTTACAAAAAAACTAAACAAGAGCATATAGAAGGAATTCAAGCCTCGGCTAAATATTTTTACAGTTTGAAATCCTACATATTATTAGACAATTATTTCAAATATAAAACCTCTACATTTAAATCTTTATTATTAGGAGTGAATGAGTTTTCAGATTTTGATAATAATCTTCATAGACAGGTTTTAATGGATATTAAACCAGAGAATTTGATTATTGTACTCAATTCTGATTCTGGAAAAGCAAGTATTGAATATAGTGGGGGACTTAATTTATTTGAACAAAGTATTACTGAACAAAATTGCTCTAAATACGAACAATTTTTAAAAGAACAGAAATCATTTACATATATTGCGTTAACAAACATTCTCCCCAAAAACTTTAAATCAATTGTAAAAACAAATGATAAATTTAGATACATTTTACAAGAACAAAATTATTGTTTGAAAAAATATTTCTCAAATTTCCCAGAATCACTATCTCAAGAATTAAAAATTTACTATAAAGAGAGTGAAAAGCCAGTTTCAAGAGTTAGTATGGATTCATACAGTAAAGTTAAGCAATTTGTTGTTCCAAGGAAATTAAGTCAGTTACTTTCACCGAATTCCTCAAACAGAGCTGGTAATTTTTCGCAATTTAAAGATTTTTATTACTACATTCCACATGAATCACCAACTCGCAAGATTTATTTAGCTATAAATTTTTTCTTTCCTTTTGAAAATGAGAAACTAAATGTTTTGAGGTCTGCTCGTATTGCTGCAATAATACTCTTTTTTAATGAAATCCTAATTTCTTTTTCTGAAGCAATTACATCAAAATTTGCAAAATACAGTGTTGAATTTATTCCAAGTGTTTCATTACCCAAAGATTCAATAATTAATGTATTTGGCGTTTCATTAATAATTGCAGGCTTCCCAAACGTTTTTTCTAAATTATTATCAACTTTATCAACAGATTTAAATGCGTATATTGATTTAAATCAAAACTTATTCAAGGATTTTCATGAATATTTTAAGAAACATTTAGCAAGTATAATCGTTTCAAGGCAACACAACACAATACTATCTGATTTTTTAAATCAGATAAATACAAATCACAAAATATTAACAGATTCAATATTAAACGAAGCAAAAACTTTAACAATAGAAGAGGTTAGAACAGTAGTGAATGCAATTTTTAAACAAAGTCAAGTTTCCGGAGTTATTTATGGGAATTTAACTCCTTTTGATGCAGAAAAATACTTAAGCCAGCTATTTTCAGAATTCATTGGAGAAGCTCCAAAAATTAAAACTTCCAGATTTAAGACGAGGAAAAAAATAATTATGTCTTCAAGAACAAAATATTCACGTATTTTTACCAAAATAGGCTCAAGACGATCTAAAAACAGAAGGATTACTTTAACTAAAAAATTAGGAAATTCACCATTTACTAAACTAAATTTAACCAAGAAGTTAAATAAAACAAGCCGGATGACTGAAAAAAATATTTCTTCTAGATCAGAACTTTATAAGGTTTACTCTTCGAAATTTTCTAGGTCAAATTCAGAGATGTTTAAAGATCTACAAATATTAGATATGTCATCCATTAAGCCCAATTCAAAGTTTTTTTTCCAGGCATATTCAGATAATATAGCTAAGAATGTTTCCATTTTATGGATATATATAGATAAAGCTAGCCCAGAATCATTTTTATTCAGCGAATATCTTAAATATATTATTGACAATAGACTTTCTGCTGATCAAAAACATCATAATGGTTTAGTTACTCATATTAAAGATTACGTGATCTCATCAACCTCATATTTTATTTCAATAGAGGGTCGCTCTAGTAGTGAAGATTTTTTTTTAATGAACGATTTGCTATCAAGTTATGTTGATCAATTCTTTTCATCTAACTCATTAATTTTCAATGAAGAACTTTTCAAATCAGCAAAAGAATTTTTGTCAAGAAAATACAAGAAAGAAGGAGTTAATATTGACTTATCACTTAACAATTTATTTGGCGAAATCAAGAACCAAAGGTTTGACTTTGTTAGATTTAGGTCAATTGCAAACCTACTAGACGAGCTAACTTTTGAACAGTTTACTTTAAATCTCAAAAAAATACACAAATCAACTTTTTCTATCATATTTTCAATATTTAATACAAAATCTCAATCTATTGTTCCAAATGGATATACTTATTTATCAAATTTAAGTGATATTTTTAAATTTCCAGGGATTAAAACATTTAAACCAGCTTACTCTAGAGTTGACAAACAGTTATCAAAACTTCCTGAACAAAAGGACTGTTTTTATTAATTTCACTAAGTTTCAATAATTAAATTTCTTTATCATATATTGAAAAAAAATTTTATCATGACTGCAGACCGAATTTGTCAGGCCCATTTTTTTCCGAATTGTTAATACTTAGATTTAACTACTAATAAAAGTTATTTCTTAATTGGCTGTTCTATTTATTATGCAAATGTATGTAATAAATATTGTCTTGTTATAGTAAAAATACAATAATTTTTTAGCTAATAGATAAGTGCAGTACTCTTTAATATTATACTAATTCATATTATTCTATTTTATTTTAAAGTCAAATTGAGCTATTTTTTTTTATCTTTGTTTTTTTTTCTCTATAATTTGCAGTTTCAAACTGTCCAATGCTGTGCATGATGCATGTGGCGCCAAAACCACCGAGAAGATAATATGATTAAATATTTAATATTTATGATAGATCCAAATATTTTGCTTTTTGTGATAGCTCCTAGTAAATAAGTTGTTGAGAAATAATCAATTGTGGTAATTGGCTCAACAAATGTATTTCTGGATTTTTTTATTTTAATTTGCAAATACAAGATGCCAGTTGAAGAACAAAGTCTCAAATATTTGGAGGTGGTTGACGACTCTGAATTCACAAAACCAGAAGAATCTAATTTTAAATGCAGGTTTGAACAACTAAAAAATGGCCTGGAAATATTTCTTATTTCCAGTGAAAAGTTGAATGGTACTTGCGTTAATCTTCTTGTCAAAGTTGGCTCAGCTCATGAAGGATCTGAAATTGACGGATTGGCTCATTTTTTAGAGCATTCATTATTTTTGGGAACAAAGAATTTTCCAGGACAAAATGAATTTGGAAAATTTGTAAGAACTCACGGAGGAGCTACAAACGCATCCACAGATGTTTTAATGACACATTACTCATTTTCTATTCCAAACCAATTCTTAGAACCAACTTTAGAAAGGTTCTGTGAATTTTTTAAGTCACCTTTATTTTCTGAAGAGTATCTTCAAAATGAAATAAATGTTGTAGAAAGCGAATTTCTTTCGAAGACAAATAATTATTATACATTATTGGAGCATGTATTTAAACAGATTGCAGATGAAACCCATATATACAGTAAATTTTTCTATGGTAACTCTAAAACTTTGAAAAATCTTCCTGAGAAAAATGGAATTTCTCTTAGGGAAAGGACAATTCGCTTTTTTGAGGAATATTATGGTTCTGAAAATATGGTATTATTTATATTAAGCAATTTCTCTATTCAAGAGCTGTCCAGAATTTCATTTAAGTACTTTTCAAGTATTAGATCTTGCACTAGATTATCTCCAAAACCAGAATCCTTATCTTTATACCCAGAATTTCCATATTTAGGTGTTTCAAGGAAACTAGTAAAAATTCACCTAAATACAAATAAAAATGAACTAATGTTGATATTTCCATTACCTAAAAAAGAGTATGGATTATCAAGGATTTTTACTAAATATTTATCATTTTTTCTTTGCCCAAAAACAGGAGAAGGGCTACTAAATGATATAATTCAAAAAAAACTTTGCTATAACATATCATTGAGTGATACGTATTCTCAATTAGGGTTTTCTTACATCGCAATTATCTTGTCTCTATCAGAACAGGGAATTTTAAATATGAAAAAAGTTATCTTGTCTTTATTTTCAGCATTTCAGATTGTGAAAAAAACTACATTGATTGACGAGTATATTCAACGAATCTCAAATAAAGATTACCTTGATTTTCTTAAAATTGAAGATATTCTGCCATCAATACCGGCATTAGAATTACTTAAAGTATATTATATGACAAAAAGTACTCCACAAAATTTATTTTCGGCTTACTATTTTACACCTCAATTTTCACAACAAGTTTTTGAAGATTTTATGAGCTATCTGAATGTTGAAAAGATGGTGGCAATCATAATAGGTTCTCAAATTGAACTAGATACACTAATTAAACAAAAAATTATTCAAAAATCAAACTATAAAGATTACTTAAATAAAAAAAAACATTTTAAAGATTATATCGCGAATATCATCCGTTCAGGATACATTGGAAATGTAGAAAGTAAGTATTTGTTAACGGAGAAACACTTTAAAACAAATTATTCTATATGGGACTTTTCAGAGAGAATGTTATCTTCCATTTCAGAAATCAAAGTAGAATCGGGAGTTGACTTTAGTAATGTTCCTTTACCAATGCAAACTATAGCTCTACTTGATTCAACAAACATTAACAAAATGAACATAATCCTTAAACCTCCTTTATTGCTTGATATTGCCTATCAGTTTGAAAAACTCAAACTTTCAGGAAAAAAAGACTTTCCGATATCTAGAAATCTAAAAATTTCAAGTATCTGGAGAGGATTATTCTATATCCAGATCCCTAGAAACACATTTTCTAGTTCTTTTTTTGTATTTAGATTGGTAATTCCTCCGTTGTTTGGAAAAAAGTCATTTGACCAATTTTCTGAAAGTGGTTTTTATATTAGAAATATGTACCACTCTTACGCCTTAACACAATTATTTGCCGAGTTAATTAAAAAAAAAATTAATTTGAGCTTTGATAAATTATCTAAAGAAGGAACATTTTTACAAATATACCCAACATATCGTAGCCCATATCCAAACTATGCTATAGGAATTGAGTATTATTTATATGGAAAGCTAGACAATCTTTCTAAATTTATGCATGAATTATCTCATACACTGAAGAATATCTGTAAAATAAAAAGTGAAGAGTTTGAAGTAATCAAGGAAGAAACAATAGGAAAACTTCTTTTAATGAATAGCCAGTTATTATACAGGGACTTAATTTGTGGGGCCGAAAATGAGGTTTTAAATACTGGATTTATAAATAATAAAAAGTTTCTTAATTTGGTTAATAAAGTTAAGATGAGTGAGATAATTGCATTATCCATTTTTTTTCGAAAAAATTGCATTTTTGAAGGAATATTTGCAGGTAGCACCCCTATTCATATATTTAAAGCAGTATTGGACGACTTTATCTCAAATTTAAGGGGTCTAAAGTTTTCAGAGATTAATAAACCTTTATTTTATGTTAAAGATAACCCGGATAATGATAATTATTTTAAATTTTACTATAAAAAAATCTTTTTTATACAGAATGAGGATTCACATATATATACAAAAAAGAAGGCTAATTACAATGGTTTTGATTTGATTGACTTGTTTTCAATACCTCCAAACAAAAACAAGATTTATTACTTAACAAAAAATATTAAGAGCAAACATAATTTGATTAGACTTTCTGTTTTCTTTAAAAAGGAAAGCCCTATAACATTTTTCAAACTCCAAATGATCAACCAAGTATTTTTTGACATTCTTTTCGAGCATGTTAGACAGAGAAAACAAATTGCTTATGAGTTTAACTCTGAAGTATGCGAAGTATCAGATAAAATGCTTTCTTATTCATTTATTATTCAGACTGATAATCACACTATTATGAGTACTACACTCACATTATTAGAATGTTTAAAGGAGTTGTCACCAAAAATTATAAACGAGGAGCTTTTTAAGGTTGTTCTTCTTGAAAAAATTGAGTTTTTGGAACAAGGGGACTCAGTACTCATGGGGATTAATTCATTTATTACAAACACTTTTAATAGAACATTTAACTACAAATTAAGAGAGGAAATTTTAGAAAATCTTCGCTCTTTGAGCTTTATTCAGTTCCAAAGCTGGTTTTCTCTTTCTCTTAAAAATGCACCAATATTAATTACTGCTTGTATTTCAGAGAATGCAAACAGTTCAGATAGAAAAATAAGTCAAAAATTTATTCCTCCTGGTTTTACAAAAATTAAAAAACCCATGGAACTTTTTAAAATTAACAAAGTCAAATCATATTATATTTACCAGAGGATTTTTAATTAATTAGGCAAAAAATGCATTGATATTTATTCAATAAATTTTGTGTTCAGCCGTTTATTTTAGTCTAGAACAATGGATTATTAGTATTGAGTTTCGATTAACTGGAATTATAGAGTTTCATATTAAAAGGAAAGCTGCATTGTAATTATTTGAAGCTCAAACAAATTAATATTTGATGCTTCCACTAGCAGCTCATAAATCCAAACTAATGCAATGCATGAATAAATTAACAATTTATATTTCTCCGTTATTCTTTGAAATAATGTATTTTTCTCAATTTAATTTGTGTAATCTAAATATTAATTAGTTTTGATTAGATATAACTTTGTGTCACTTTATAAATATATATATTTTTACAAGAATGCGAGCTCATAATTTGAAGTTCGAATCAATAAAGATGAGTTAAAGCAATTAGTTATTAAGTAGAATGAATACAAAATTCAAATTATTGAGCATAATACTCTTACTAATCCAAAGGTTCAGTAACAAAAACCTGGTAAAAAAACAAAAATATGCTACTGAACTGAACTTAATGGAATTTGGTCAACAGGGAATATTGGATGGTGGGAGTGAAGAGTTTATCTCAGAGGAAAAATTGAATAACTTAATTGGATTATTAAAGAAAAAGAGATATAATTCCAAATTAAATGAAATAACAGTAGGAGATATTAAGATCAGGATTGTTTCCAGAAAAAACATTAATTTCACTAAAATAGTACTGGATGTAGAATTTGGTAATCAGTTGAACCCTTTGTATTACAATTCAATTTCAAGTTCAGATCGTTGTTTGTTAATGCTTAGTAAGCATTTTCAGATTCATCTTCGGCAAGTTTTTGAAAACTACCTTTCCAGAACAAGTTTTTTAAGTTCCGAAAGTCATGTTTATTTTGGAGTATCAAAATACTATTTGGAACCTAAGAAATCTAGCTTAAAAGAAATTGAGTTAATTCTTAATTATGTTTCAATATTCTTCAGTAGAAATATCATAAACTCAAGTAACATTCTTGTAAACTATCTTTTAGATCTTCAAATAAATGGGAACAAATATTTTATGCCAAATAATTACATGAGAAACCTATTTTTAACTGTATTGGATGATAAATTTAGAGGCAATAGTAACAAAGCAGACAGTTTTAGGGATATTTATGGAGATTTGAAAATGTGTGCTAATGTTAAGAACGTAAAGGACTTTACAAGGAAATACGGACATTATTTTAAAAGGAGAATTAGGAATGTAGAAATTTTGTTAAACAAAGAAAAAATTAATATACATAAGTTAGAACGAATTATCCATCATACATTTAGGAAAATTCATGTTTCAAAAATAGGTTTTGACCATTTAAAAATCTTAACAAAGATTAATCCCTTTTCAGAAATAACAAAAGGAATTCTTCAAATAAATAGTAATAGAGTTGATAACAAAGTTACGTTGATGTTTCCATTATTATATCAATTTAATAAAAGAACTTCAGAAATAACTCAAATTTTGGACAGTATTTTGGCTTATAATAATACATTGATTGATAGTTTAACAAAACAAAAGTTGGTTTTAAATTATAACTATGAATTTGAACACAACAGTGAGAATATGTATACAAATCTATTGCTAAACTTTATCCTAGACAAATCCTTAAATTCCAGAGAAGAATTACTAATATTTAATCTGATTAACTTAATTGAGATTTGGCTTGAAATATTGAATGCTTCATATTTGAATAAAACAAGCTTAAGTAGCAAAAATATATTAAATTCAGTTGAACCTGGCTTACAGTTCGAAAATACACTGTTTAAATGCCTAAGTATTGATAACATGGTAATAATAATTTATAGTAACAAACCTATATCGATTAATGGTGTGGATATATTAAATTTAAGCGTCAAGATCAACGAAAATAAGTACTGGTACTTCATTAGAAAGTTGCATTCTATTTCATATTTAATACGTAAACACTTTTTGCCTAAGCTCGGAATTAAATATTTAATGCAAAAAGAAGATTATTATTTCAGTACGAAATATGTGTACAACAGTATCCCTTCATCCTTAATTAGATATTTCCAACAGAAGTACCCCAAAATCAATGAGTTATCGTGTTAATTCGAAAAACAATTTATAAGAATTCAGAATTACTTCAACAAAGATATTGACGTGATCTTCTATCTAAACAAGGTAATTATGGTCAAAAAAGATTAGGATATAAAGTTAAAATACTTAGAAAGTGATGATTAAATAAATATTTGTTAAATATTTAACAAAGAATTTTGAATTAGTGATGAATTTAAATGAACATGCTCAGTTAAGTATTAATTTTGTTTTGAGATATGTAATATATAGCTAATGTCTAAATTGTTTGGCGCCAATACTAATTAGATTTTTGGTTATATAAAACCGAAACAAAAATCAAAATAGAAAACAAGCCAATTAGTTAAGGAAACCTATTAAGTGATCTACTGATCTCAATTATATAAAGCCGTATGAATAATGTGTAATTTAGCTTTTCCATTATTAAATCCAGGTATCAGAAGTCTAGCATATTGTTTTTAAATTAATATGACAATTAATAGTAAAATTCCTAAACTTTTGAAAATGGATAGCCTTTTGGACTTCTCATTATTGACGTTAATTTTTATTTTATACTTAAATTTTGCGAGTTGTTTTTTACATGGGCAGAAATTTGATCTAAATGACACGTCTATTGGAATTTCGGAGTTTGTTTCGAATGATACCTTTGGCCATATAACTTCCTACAGCCCATTTATATTGGATGACTTTAAAGACATCAATTCCTTCTCGCAGATGCGATCAATTTACTATGATATCAACGATTTTGAGGAAGTTAATAATGACGATTTTGTCAGAATGGCCAATAAAAATGGTGAATATAAATTTGTTACCTTAGAAAATAAGATGAAAGTATTTTTAGTTTCAAAGCCTATCCTTTATAAATCTTCAATTTCAATAACAATAAGGTACGGTGCCTTTAATGAACCATTGAATATGAAAGGATTATCCGTTTTATTGAAGAATCTAATTATTTCTAAAATCAAATTTAAGACTAACAGGAGAATTAATCCTCTTTATTTCAAAGACTTAGAGAATACGATAGATGGAAGAGTATATGGCCACGGTACAGAAATTAATATTGAGGTCTTTAATGAGGAATTTGTGGATGTTTTACATACTCTTAGTGAAGTTTTATCCAATCCTTTAGAAATAGATTTAAATACATTATCATTCTTAAGGAAGGTTACAAGAGAGGAAATTAAGGCCAAATGTGTTTCAATGGATAATTTGAAGTGTATTTTGATAAATGATGATTTTTGTAAAAAGTCAGGATATGAGTATTTATATGCACTAACTGATACAAAAGTAAATACAAAGGAAGAATTTAAAAGAGGATATAGAATTGGAGCAAATTCTAAAATGGCGGACGAATTTTCAGATGAGTATAGTAATTTGGATAGCATGTTGAATGAACATTTTAACAAATATTATTGCAGTAATTTAATGACCTTAGTTATTGTATCAAATGAAAATATGCATGATCTGTTGTTATTGGTTAAGAAATTTTTTGAGAAAATTAGGAAATCTTATTTGAGTGTGGATGAGTTAAAGAAGGCATATACCTTTAATGAAAACCCATATTTAAAACATGTGGGAAATGTAGTCGCAATTAAACAAAGTTCAGAAAATCTGGAACTAAAGTTAATATTTCCTATTCCATATCAGAAAAATTTATGGAGGTATAAACTTACTGAATATATTTCATTTTATTTGGATGATGAATCTGAGGAAGGACTGATTGGGGTCTTAAGATCAAAAGGATGGATTAGTTCATTATCTTCTGGTTGTGAAACTAATGAAAATGGCTACTCGAATTTTGTGGTCCTCATTACTTTGCAGAAAGAAGGGATCCGACACATTATGCAGATACTTGAAGCCTTGCTTTCAACAATTAAACTGATTTCGAAGCAAGACTTTTCGGAGGAGACACTATCGCATATAAGGGATGAGTCTTCTATTGAGTTAAAGAACTTATATTTGGATCTTGATACTGACCAAGCAAGTTTTGTTTTGAGGTCATACTTAGAAACTGGTTGCTTTCCTAAATATGTGTTGGTTGCTCCTTTTATAATGGATCGGGCCGAGGGGAAGCATATACAAAAACTTTTAAATTTTATTAGAGCAGATAATATGGTTGTATCATATCCCGTCAAGTCGTTGAATAATGGAGCTTCCTATTATCTAATGTTAAGCGAATCCTTTATAAATTCATTCATATTCAATTTTGAGAAAGTTGTATTTAAGGCATTTTACAATCTCTCCAAATTCTTTTTAAATTGGTTTGGGGTGTCTTCGGAACAGGTTACTTTTAGATTTTATAAGAAGCTCCACTATTCTGAGGAAATAATACCACATTATTTACAAAAGAAACTTTCTAATATTAATGAAAAAATTGCTTTGGAGAAATTGAAAATTCAATTGTTTGATCCTTCACTTGAAAGTTATACTCAAATGTATGTCAATGAAAACTTAAGAATTTTGGGCCATCCAATAACTTTAAGGGAAGCAATGAATGACAAGCTACTTAATCAAGGTAGATTTTTTGGTAATATTGAAACTGAAGATTTAAATTTGAATTCTTCTCAACATATCGAGGATCATTTTTTTAAGGAAAAGAATATTTTGCAAAATTTGAATAGAAAAAAGCTTTATGCTAATAAATTTGAATTAAGTGACAATAATGATTTAGTTGGGCATAAACAAAGAAACTATAGCAGTAACTTATTTATGAATGATCTTAAAAATAATAATGGGGAAGAAAATGCTGAATATATAGAAGGGTATAAGAGAAATAGAAAGGATCATATTAAAAACAAAGAAATTGACCATTCATATCCTCAATTCGATATGGACTCGATATTCTATATGCCCTTACATAATAAGTTACCAACATTGTCGATTATATTTGATATAACTATTCCTTCAAATTTACATAATTCTACGGACCTATTGTTGCTTAATATGAACAAGCAAAAATTAGTAATGCTTTCATTCCTTTTTAAGCATTCAATGTCTTTATCTTTAGCTAATGTTAATCCCGATGGAATAATTAAAACGGAGAACTATACGGATTTTTTAAACATGAGTGTTCTTCCTGGATTTCAATTTACATGGGATGGTAATACAAAATATTTCGAAGATTTCTTCGTAAACCTGATTTGCAACTTAGTAAATTACAGAGAAATTTTAACAAATTCATATTTTGAACAATCTATTAATGCACTAAAAAAATTGTTGGCAAAGCTAAGCTATACTAGTAATGAGGAATACTCTTTAATTCAGTTACTAGAGATAATGTATTTAGAAAACACTAAATTATGGTCATTAGAAAATGATGTGAAGCATTTAACTCTTGAAGATGTCAAGACTTTTGGCAAAATTCTCCTTAAATATGGTGAATTTCATGGCGTTGTCATTGGAAACTGCACTCCATATCAAATTTATAGTCGAATAGATAAATTTATAAAGCTTATTAGACCTTCATCAAAATTATTAAATACATTTGAAAGGGCAACCTCAGGAAAATTGAGTATGATTTTCGGTACTCAAAGCGGTGGATGGATATCTGACAAAGATTTAACTGATGAAATGATTAAAAGAAGTTATATGGGACCTATCTTTATGAATACTGAGAACAAAGGAAATCCACTTGGCAATAGATTTATTAATATGAGTCTTTTGCCTCCAATTTTTCATAAAAATTATTTTTTTAAACGGAGAATTTCAAGCTCAGACCCATTCAATGTCGTTCTACTATATATTTACATCGGAGAGGCAAATGAGAAAGGCAGGCTTCTTTTAGACCTTTTGGAGCTTGTGGACTTACAAAAAGTTTTGAAATCTTTTATTGCAAACAAGAAGTCTCTTCGTTATTCTTCGATTCAAATTGGATCCTTATTCATTTCTCCTGAAATTGCAAGTTTTCAGATAAAAGTAGCATTCCTTTCTAATAAGATTATCTCTATGGTCAATATCATACTCGAATTTTTTGACACTTATTTTTTAAACCCAGAAAAAGTATTTTCCGAAAAAGATTTTCTAACTTTGAAAAACATGCTACTAAGTAATTTTCAGAGAGACTCACTCAACCCTAACAAACTCGCCCAAATACATTATGAAAGGATTATACGTGCAAACTTAACTCCAGACTGGCAAATTAAGGAGGCTAGAATGCTTAGAAGTCTCAGTTATTCAAATTTTCTTGAGTTTTGGAGCTTGTTTAAAGCTGCGCCTACAATTCTAATTGCAATTCAATCAAATAGAAGTCAGGACGATCAGTTTGCTAAATTATCGGAATTTGTTCCTGAAGGATATACTAAAATCAAGTCTATTTATCAATTCAAGGATTCATTCAAATAATAATATT
Organism: Cryptosporidium ubiquitum; assembly: GCF_001865345.1. Classification (NCBI taxonomy): domain Eukaryota; phylum Apicomplexa; class Conoidasida; order Eucoccidiorida; family Cryptosporidiidae; genus Cryptosporidium; species Cryptosporidium ubiquitum. Next base: position 461,253 of record NW_021639815.1, on the reverse strand, counting down.
TATGTAATGCTTATTACTTTATGTTAATAGAAGCGAAGGTACTATTTGTATTGAATACAATATAAATACATAAAAACCAATTTACACATAACTAATTAATATGATTACATATTTTATTATACCATTGAAATCGTAACTTCTTTTCAATTTGCATCCACTCCCCTACATGGCGGGGCGGTAGTAATGTGTGGGCATCAATTATTTGCAGAACATGATTGGAATAGTCATACTTCTTCCAATGAATACATTGGTAATATTCATATTTTTATATGTTTTCACAGTATCTAACTTACTTAATAACCATCTTATTTAGATAATACTAGCTTTAAATTTATTATATTGTTTTTTTTTCTTAATTAGATTTTCCAATTAAAAAATATGTTTTCGGCGGTAATTTAGGATTGGTGAGGCACCAAGAAAAATGATGTAAAAGAAATATTAAGCAAAAACAGATTAGTGGATAGAGTTAAAGAAAATTAGGTAGTTTTCTGCAAAAACTCTGGCTCCATCCATCTAAACCAAGAAGAAAAGGTCTTGGTGTGAATAAGGTATATCTCATTCAATTCACCATTCTGTTTAAAGCTCATATAACTTCAAGATCTTATCAAATTAGGAGTTTCTGAGAAGCTGATAGAAATAATAAAAATGAACTTAAAGATGTTACCATTTGGGTTTCTAATACTGCTCTCTCTTAGTTTACAGTCATGTTTAGCTTCTGATATAGTTTTAACAGTAAACAATTCATCTAATAGTGATGTTTTTGCAGAATCAGGTGACAAAATAATTAAGAACGATTCTTTGGCACTTGGTGGTCAATACTATATAGGTGGACTAAATAGAATATCAGAGTACAGGGCCAAGAAGAACATTAATGATGCTTATAATAATTTCTACGATGAAGATTTTGTCAAATCAATCAAGGATTCAAACAAGTACAGTTTTATTCGCCTAAAAAACGACATTCAAGTTTTCCTCGTATCACAAAGATCTAGCTCATTTTCTTCAATCACTTTAGGAGTTAGAGTAGGTAGTTCCATGGAACCTAAAAAACTCCCAGGTTTGGCAACTTTGTTAAGTGAACTATTATTTTATGAATGGAAGAGGCCTGTGGTTGGTCAGACAACACCATACGATCTTTTTATTTCCAGTAACTCCGGAGTTTTTAAAACAAAAGTGGCTCCATTTTTGACCGAATACTATTTGTCTGTTAAGCAAGAGTATTTTTCCGAAGCTCTAATTAAGTTTGGATCATATTTGAAGGGCTTCAACCCGAAAAGAATTTATCTGGAACCAGCAATGGAAACACTTCAGTCAGAGTTTGAGTCATTAGCGGGTTTTAGCTCAATTAGGCTAAAACAGATTCTTAAAGAACTTTCTGCGGAGGGGCACGTTAACCATGGGTTTCATTTGGGTAATATGAGGGAGTTATTGGAAGGTACGGATTTTGACGAAGAAGCACTTCTTTTCGAGTTGATTAGGTTTTATAGTTCTTACTACAGTTCGAACCTGATGACAATTTCCATTGTTTCTGACAAAAGTATAGATGAACTTGAAAGTCTCGCGAGAACATTTTTTGATGAGATTCCAAATCTAAACAAGCAACTAATTACTCCATTTGACCTATCACATGAAATAACTCATCCTTACATTGATTTAAGGTACAAAGTAATCCAGGTAAAATCAGCTGAAGAAAGTCCATATTTCACGATTATCTTCCCCATTCCACACCAAAGTCCGCTTTGGAAGTACAAACCAGCCAATTATATTTCATTTTTCTTCACAGATTACTCTGAACAGTCTTTATACAGTTATTTCAAAAAGATTGGAGTTATCTCTGGTTTGGAAACCATGGTTGAGATAAATGATAATGGGTTTTCAAACTTTGTTATCAGATTTAACTTAAACTCTAAAGGTGAGAAGGCTATTGTTAAGATTCTAGAGATTACATTATCTTTCCTAAAGCTAATTAAGGAAGTTTCAATTTCAGAAACTATAATAAATCAAATTAGAAAGAAAAGACAGACAATCTTGGAGGCTTCAACTGATGCTCTTTATCCGGAACTTTCTAGAAAAATTGTTAACGTGTTTTTGAGAACAAACTGTTCACCTACGGAAGTTTTATATGCAGGAGTATCAATGAATAGGATTGACTTCAATCATGTTAAAGAGGTAATTGATTACTTGAAGTATGATAATATGATATTAATTCTTGAAAAGAAAGCCTTCAAAAAAAGTGCTTCTAACATTCTCCTTTCTAGCCAATTCTTCTCGGATAGCAAATGGAAAACTGCTGGAAAGTCCATATCTTCTTTTTTCAGAAGCATAAATACAGCTTTCCGTAGAACTAAATTAGGAGTTTTCCCAAAATTCTTGAGGGAGGAGCATCTCGGAGGTGAGTATTTGCTCGAGGATATTCCCGATAAAGTTATTGGGGTACTTCAGTCTGTTAATTCGACCTTGGCAAATGACATCCTGAAAATACAGATGCCTGGTATTGACCCCAAGTTCCCAAGAAATTTCATAATTTATACAGAAGACGTTCCGAAAAAAGAATTCCCTGTCTCTCTTTATTATGCAATTAAAGAATTCAAACAGGCTAAAAACTTTACTGAGATAAGTTTATCAGAAGCCTCAGATAATTCTACAGACTTTTCACATTTACATTTGTCAAATCCAATAAATCCAAGAGATTTGGTAATTGCTTTAAGTACAACAAAAATGAGTTCTATTTCAAGAAGTTTTTGTTACCTTCCAACATCATTCAACCCCGACGTAATGATATCTGTAAAACTACAAGTACCGAAAAACCCTCCAAAGGAATTCAGCTACCCAGAAAAACTAGCAATACTAATGTTTTTGTTCCAAAATACCTTATACGATGTTCTACCAAGCAACTTAAATGAAAATTTCTTTTTTGAGAGAAACTACCATCTTTGGGAATTACAAGAGTTCTTTTATGGTCTGGAATTCAGTTGGAGAGGCTTTTCTTCTATTTTCCCAGATAGCTTAAATGAAATTGCAAACATTCTTTCCACATTTGGAAATTCAATTAAGCAAGCGAGTTTCCAGAATGCAAAAAAACGCTTCCAAGACATTATTGATTCGTTCAAGTCTGAGAATGATAACCTAAAACTTCTTTCCCTCTCTTACCAGTTGCTTGATCCAGGGTTTATGAAAATTGGCAGACTTGAAAATGAACTCTACAAAATTACAATGCAGAACCTGATTGATTTCGTTAACTTCTTTCTCAATAGCTTTTCAATTTCAGGATCCATATTTGGAAATGCGACCCCTGTACAAATCAAATATTACTTATCCTCTTTCGTGAATACAGTTCGTAAAGTGGACAATTTATCTGAACTCGAAGATCAATCTAATGCTAAGATAATTAATGTAGACGAAAAAGTAGATCTAGGTGGCCCCAAATTTTTTGATGTTCTTGAATCTGAGGAATTTGGCTTTGAAGTGAGAGAAAGAATGCTTAGGTCTAAAGACAAAAAAACAACAGTGTCTAAAGATTCTAAAAATAACAATAATCAAAGTAACAAACCCGATGAAGTTGTTGATACAAACCAATACAAGCTGATTAATGTTGAGAATCTTGGTTACACAAGAAGTTCATTTTATGATATGAATAGGCTGCCATATAACTATAGTAACTCTTACTTCTTTTTTACAAATTCCGATAAAGATAGCAAGAATAACATTGTTTTCCTTCAGATACATTATGGTTTTTATAGTGAACAGAGTTTGGCATTTCTACAAATAGTATCAGAGCTCAATTCCTACAAGTATTTCATAGAATTCTCGGAAAACAGATGTACAGATTGCTCTCTGAAAATACTTCCAAGAATAATACTCGGCAAATATTTAGTTCTTGAATTCAAGCTCCAGTCTACATCCAAAAACATTAAGGAACTTGGAGAGCTTCTTAACAACTTCTTCCAGACATATTATTCTAGGCCATCGAAGATGGTTTCAAAATCGGAAGTCCAAAAGGCAAAAGAATTTTTATTATTGCTTGCCAGAAACGCAAGATTAGCAGAAAACAATGGCAATTTAATGACACCAAAATCCAACAAAGTTTATTACGAAGGTTCTGATTCAGAGGATTTATTTACGCTATCATCTTTTTATATGGGATTTTCCAAGCACACTCATCTTTTGTGCTCATGGAAAAAAGATTATATTGAATTCATTGATACCTTAACGTTTGACCAATTTTTCAAATATTGGCAGTATTTTAGCAACTCTTCAAGACTTTTCATTTCATATCAATCTCATAGCACAAACTATGAGCTATTTGAGTCACTTGAATCATATTTGCCTCAAGGGTTCACTAGACTCTCATTTGTAGAAAGCCTTTATGACATAAATGAACAACAAACTATATATAACATCTAGGTTTTTCGTTTAATAAAATAATATTTGCAAAAAAAAAATTCGAAATGAATAGGTATTACATACGATTCTCAGTGATCTGAAAAATTCCTTTTTTTCCAAACAATCTTTGCTTTTTCATCTTTTTATTTTTTGACAAATATCTGAAAATTGCATGTAAGGCGGGATAGATAAATATTCGAGTAATGTTTATGGAAAATACAAAAGAGATATTATAGATTTAATTATTTTCGAAAAATTAATATTTTGGCAATTCTAATATAAAATAATAATTTGATGCAAAAATTTGTATTGCAAGTACCAAGAGAATTAACCTATACTTGAATCAATTTGTAAATATTTGTGGGAGTGTGGGGCGCCAGTAATAAGAGCGAGGAAGCAGAGAATAACTTTATGAAGTTTGAAGCAACCTAATAATAAGGAGTGAATGCGAAACTCAAGTTTGAGCTGAAATGGAGAGTTGCATTTAAATTTTTTATGAAGTTATTTTGATAATTTGTTAAGTGTTATTTTTTTAAAAATAAACAAATTTTTTCTTGGTCTTTTTAATGAATATATATTTATTATTTCAAGACTTTTGTTCAAATATGTGTTGTTTAAAGAATATTTTTGTTTTAATAGGAGTTTTGTTGATTCTAAACTGCTTAAACTACGAAACCAGATTGAATCAGGCCACTGGGATTAGTATGATAGAGGTGATTACTGATAAACAAGGAAATCCAATAGACCAATTTAATTTGGATGGTAGGTTGTTTATTAACACCACGGATATAGACAAAATTGCAGAAAATATTATTTTTAATCAAACAGAAATTAATGATATACAAAACCTTAAAGAAAAGTTACATACAGAAGAGGAGTATGCAAAATTGCAAGAAAGTGGGAAAAAATGTTTCTATGGCTTAAACTGCTTATATGGATTGAACTCAATGGATGGCTTAATAAATAAAGAAAAATTTAAACAATCCCAGAGTTCTTCGATAAACCAAACAATAATTGATAATGACCAATTCAACAGGTATCTTGGAGATGAAAACATGTATAGATTTTTCAAGCTGGATAACGGGTTAAAGGTATTTTTAGTCTCAAACAATTTGTTATACACATCCTCTTTGTCTTTAGGAATAGAGGTAGGAAGCGCTAATGACCCAGAAGGAATTGATGGTGTTTCATATTTACTAACACAGGAGTTGTTTAAAAAAGAGTCCAATGTTACAAATGAAACTGATTTCAGGAAATTATTGGACGACAACAATGGATATTTTAATGTGGAATCAAATAAATTTTCAACAATTTACTCATATGATATTAAATCAAAATATTTCCAACTTTCAGTAAATGCCTTTAAAAAAAGACTTGAGAAGGTAATTACCTGGAGTTCTTTAGATGAATCAATTTCTGAAGTTGCAAAACTGACAGAATTATTTAAAAATGTATATACTTTGCAAGAAATTCAATTAAAACGAAGCCTTTCGAATTCTTCCCACATATTCAGTAGATTTCCATATGGTACAAATGAAACATTGAGGGAAATTCCTTCAAAAAATAACCTCTCACTGCAAGAGGAAATCATTAAGTTTAAAAAAAATTACTACAGTCCACACTTAATGGTGTTAAGTATTTCAACAAGTTTAAGCCTGGATACAACAGAAGAGCTTGTGAGAAATACATTTTCTGATCTAATCAATACTGGTATTTATCCAGAAAAACCAGAGGAATTATCTGGAAATGTGACCCACCCATATGATACATTAATTGGAAAATATATTGAAGTTAAATCTCCAACTCCAGAAGCATACATTACTATGGAATTTCCAATACCAAATCAAAGTAAGCTTTGGAGATATAAGTTAGGCTCATATGCCAAATATTTCTTAACTCAACGATTCCAAAATGGTTTCTTGGATAAAATGACAAAACAAGGTTGGATCAGAGAAATTGAGGTCGATGTAATAAATAATGATACAGGTTTCTCTAACTTAGTTATCAAGGCGATTTTGGTAGACTCTGATAGAAATAAGTTATTAAGAGTAGTGCAAGCTATTTTTGCCACTTTAGATGCCGTTAAAACTGCAAAGTATAATAAACATCTAGATGAGCAAATCAGACGTGTAGAACAAGGAATACTAAAACAGTATAAAAGTACTGGATATTACAGATACTCCAAGAATATCGTAAAGTCATTTCTTGAAAGTGGTTGCTCTCCAGAAAATATATTATTAGTGCCTTATGAACTTGAAGTTATAGATCATAGTTATGTAAGAATGATATTGGAATATTTAAACCCATTTAATATGGTATTAACTTTTTCTTCAAACTCTTTTTCCAGAAACTCAAAAGACTTTTTGTTATCTAGTGAAATTTATGGAGAATCTGGTTGGGGTCGATTTTCTAGAAAATTTGTATCATTCTTAAGAACAATTCGCAGGACATTTTTGAGAGCAAAACCTGGTGAGTATCCAAACTTTATGATAGAAAAGTACTTAAATGCAAACTATTTAATTACAGACATTCCGACAAAAATTTTGGATATACTTGAAGGTAGTACTCAAGAGCTAGCATTTGAATATTTAGGTTTCAATATTACAGAAATCGTAATAAATTATCCAAAGCAGTATAAGATCTATACTTATGATATACCACCTCAAGTACATCCACAACTTTTAGTAGAATCTTTGGCATCTTACATTAAATATACTTCCAATACAACAGAAGATATTGACGAGGCACTAATGAATAAAGTCTTATCAGGGTTCAACGAATTTGTCTCGCCAATTGCTTATTCCACATTTTACTTCCCCATTAATGTAGGTGTTCCGAAAATATCCTTAAACTCAAGAATTATTATTCAGCCAAAATCTTTGGTTGTATATGGGTTTCAATCTCTCCCAAAAACAAATGCAAAACTTGTCACTCTATCTTATCTTTTTATGAAATCATTCAAGTATGCAACCCCTCCAGAATACAGAGATTGTATTGTTGAAAATAGTTATAAATCAATTTCAGAGTTACAAAATTCATTTTTGGGAATAGAATTTAGGTGGACAAATTACACTTCATCTTTTGATGATTTCTTTTCAACAGTTTTTAATGGGTTAAGAAAGTATAATAGTTATATTAATAAAAATCATTTTGATCGGGCAAAATCAGATTTTGAGTCAATAATTAACAATATTTCTTCACTTAATAGCAAAACTCTCGCTGAATATACTTCTTTTGAAACCCTCAACTTTTATATGATGACACCATCCATGTTCATTCAAGCTATTAAAAGTGTTAAATTTAAAGACGTAGTTGATTTTGCATCTTATATCATAAAAATGGGTACAATTGAATCACTAGTTATTGGGAACTGTACTCCGATGCAAGTAAACTCTTACTTATTAAAGATTGGGAGAATTCTCAATAGAGACTTAGTAAATACGAGCGACTTAACTCATCTAAGACTCTTGAATAACTCCACTCGTATTATCACTGGTTGGGACACTAATCATACTGAATATAGTAACTTCAATCTACAGGATAGTCCTAAAAGCTCAATTACCTCAAATCAGCGATCAGAACTAAACAATAATACAATTGTAGATAGTCAGAATTATCTTGGGAATTATTCTTCTACCAATATCACAAGGAAAGTCACAATTGTTGAGTCTTCAGAAAAAACTTTCTTGACTGAGGGGTATTACAAGGGAAAATGGACTAATAGAATAAATATGGACACTTTACCTAAAGAATATAAAAATATATTTTATCTAAAAAAATGTTCAAACTCAAATGAAGATCTTTCAGTCGTTTATATGGAGATCCAAGTTGGTGAGTATTCTGAGGAGATGTTTGCATTCTTAAAACTTGTGGTTAACTTGGACATTCAAAGCTCATTCAAACAATTTACATCCTCAGATTATCCTAATACAGTGTTTGAAATTTTGCCATACTCTATAGGAACAAGTTATCTGTTACTTAAAATTATGATTTCATCTGCAGAATATAGTATTATAAAATTGACAAGTTTAGCCGTGCAATTCTATAATAAATACTTTGCTCTAGTTACTCCTTTAATCTCCAGAGACGAGTTCAAGAAAGGAATTAATCGTGCAGTTACTAGTATTGAAATTCCACATATTAATATGGAGGAACTTCTTGATCAGTATTCTAGCTCTCTTCTTGATAGAAAGTCTGATCCAAATTGGAAGTACATACAAGTTGCATATTTGCTTAATCTTAACTATAATGAATTTCTAAATAAATGGGGAGTTTTTGTTAAGCCTGCTAAAGTTCTTATTTCTATCTTAAAAACTCACGTCTCAGCTATTGAAATTGCAGAAGCAAACTCTTTCCAACTAGAAGGGTACAACAGGATCAACTCAACGAGTATCGTAAAAAAGGCTGCAATAGAAAACAATTTTATTTCATATTAAGTATAAAAAAATATATCGTATACATTTTTTTAAGGAAATTATGATATAATGTTTAAATTTACTAAAAAACTCCTGTTTAATTAAGCCATTTAATGAAATAATTTTTTGATTGAAGGATGTTCTTAAATGTTATTTTTTCAAAAAAGAATTCTAGCAAAGTTAGATTATTAATAAATCATGAATTTCCTCAATTTCTTGTTTTGCAAAAAGTAAGTGTTTTTAACTCCTAAGTTCTATGTTTGATCTCTAATTAGTTGCTGGTATTGCAAAATACTTCCTAATAGATACAATAATATTACTTGTTTCGGTATTACTACAAGAATGTGCGGCAATAATCATTTAATTAACACATATTCAAAACAAATTAGCATACAAAATAGTAGGAAAGGTAGGTTAAATGAAGTAAATCACAATAGTCTGCTAACCTAATAACTCCGTATAACAGTGCTTCAAAAAAGTAACAGGGGATAATAAAAAAGGATGCAAATAATAATTGCAAAATGAATATGGATTGTAGTCAGAATGATGGTGGTTACAGTCAAAATCAAATTAAAGAATTTGATCATGGACAACTAGCATTTAATTAAATGAAGAATGCATGGAAATAAGCAAAAAATACAGCAGTATTAATTTTTCTTTTTTCTAATCTCCAGTGTATTGGCGCCCACTAGACATAACTTTATTTCCAATAAAAGTAAAATGTATATAAAAAAATGGTACCCATATAAACTAAAGGATAAAAGCGGAAACATTGAGATAAAAAAACATAATAGGTCTAATAGAATTTTAATATTCAATATACGACTTATTTATTCTCTTCTGATTTTAGAGGGTAGTTACAATTGATTAGCATTGAATACTCACAAAACAGTTATAGCCTATATTAAGGATGTATCGACTAATAACTTTGATTTTGGTTGCAGGCTTTTTTGTCTTAAATAATTATTGTGCAGATAATCGTATTTTATTTGATAACAGATCAGTGCATGGCCATTCTTTGTTGGAGTTGGAACAAATTGATGGTGAGAATGGTTCTGAAACATACAAATACAAAGATGTCGGTTTTAATGATGATGTCATACTCTCGAAACAGTCGTTTAATAATGGTTTTACTTTATTAAACATAAAACAGCCATTTGAAAGTAAATATTCTGATTTTAGAGTGGTTATCAATGGTGGTAGTTCTTCTGATCCATCTGATTTACCAGGTATCAGATACTTTGCTTTATTATTATTTAGTAAACAAGTGAATCGTTGTATGAATAAGATATTTAAAGATGAACTTATTGCAAATTTCAAGATCGAGATAAATGCAGCTATTTCTAACTTGAAGTTTACCTTTTTGAGCAATCAAACAAGTAAATTCTTTAGCTGTTTCCTCAATGCTATCAGCAACAAAATGTACTTGGAAAATAAATCATATTATTTTGAGATTTTGCAAGCATCAGATGAATTCGATTCAGTAATTAGTGATCCAAATTCCATTGAAGTAGACAAGCTAGCTATTCGGATGATTTACAGTACTGAATCTTCACTTGGATGTACCTCTTTGCAGTTTTTAAATCTTTTCTCAAAGACCTGTTACAAGAATTCTATTAATTTAGATACTGAATTACCAAAGTACTCACACAAGCTTATTTCTGAGATGTTTAAGCCTCATATGTTATCTGCAATATTCATTGGTAACTTGACCACATCACGCCTCACAAAGTTGCTCTCTGGATTGACTAGGGGAAAACTTAGGAACCAAGTTCAAAACGATTTTTCTAAAATAAACAGAGCTAACAAAGCAATTAACAATTCTGGAAGTAATGTTATTATAAGAAGAGGCTTCTCAAATGACAAATTGAGAATTCATATTCCATTCAATACTGATGACTTGAAATCACTAGAATCAAATTCACATATATTCGTAATTAATATTCTCGATTCAAGGCATAACAGTGGTATCTTTAACTTTATTTTCATGAATAAATTTGCTAGTCATTCAAGAATCGGTTACTATATTGAATACAGTACTATAGTATTGTACTTTGAACTTTCTTTAACCAGAAAAGGGTTGGAAAATATCCCAGTTATTATTGATTCAATTGTTTCCTACTTCAATTTACTGAAGAACAGTGTAATTAGCGACAGAGCTTATTCTGAAGTTCAACAATTATTTGATCTTCACCTTTCCACTTCAACAATATTTTTAGCAGAATCTATGGTGCACTACTTGAGTTCACATTTCATTATGTCAAAGTCTTCAACTAATATTCTTAGTTCGAACATAAACACTCAATTTGTTCGTTCCGACGTTGAGTATTTCCTTTCAAAGATGAGTTTGGACTCTCTCAAAGTGTCTCTTTATATTTCTAGCCATTTCGATATTAAAAAAGTTTTTTCAAATAACTTTAGGAATCGAGAAATGCTTTCAAAAGCTATTGTTGAGCCTCATACAAATATTTTACTATTGGTATTCGAAACGGATGACATTTTACCTAATAAACTATCTTCTTTAAGTCCATCATATGCATTGGATACATATGGGTTACAACTACCAAATGACGAATTGATAAGCACTATCAATTTACCATCTTTCTATTCAATGCCTATTTTTGAAAAGATAGTTCCATTGCACAAGTCATTGGATATTCACTATAATTACCTTAAGAAAACTAATAGAATGACTACTATATCTCGAACAATGTCATTCAAATCAATCACCACTTCTCAGATTTGGTTCTCTAATAACGAGATATATGGGAAAAATGTTAAACTAAATCTAAAATTCAGTTTACGTGAATGGAGTCCATTGATGAATAAGTTTTATGGCAAAGTAAATGTTTATTCAATTCTGTCTGCAATCCATACTTTTACTACAATTCTCAACATTAAGTTGTATGAAAGCTTGTCTTATATTTATAGACTAACGGGAACAATTGTAGAGCTTATTCCATCCCAATCATATAACGAGGCGGTTTCTGATCCATTTGAATTTTACTTAATTGTAAATTCACCAATCAACTATTTTTCTTTGATTATGAGTGAGACTTCAAGGTTACTTTTATCTTTTGATACTTTCTTATCTGATAAAGGCCTCCTTGCTAAAGCAGTAATACTTGCCAAACAGTCTCTCCTCGAATTTTACAAAAGTTACAGCCAAATTGAGAAGGATACTAAGGTTATTGCTCAGATAGTTTCTTCCCAACATTGCTCATTTGGAAGTCTGAGAAGATATTTTGAGCAAAGTAGTAATGTAGAGTTCATCAAGGCAGTATACGATTCCTTACTATTATCTCCAACTATTTATGGTTTCATCGAAGGCAACCTTACCCCTTTCCATGCTAACCATATTTTGAATGTATTTATAGAAGGACTTAATCATAAATTCTTCCATATGGAAATTAACGAGGAAAACACACAAGAGTTTCTTAAACAAGTATCTTATCCGAGGAGTAGAAATTACTTAGATTTAATGGGAAAATCTCCAGAAGTTGACATTGGAACATTTGTCTTGGATGTTTCCACTATTCCAAACGAATACAAAAAATTGTTTGTTCAAAAGCTAGATGTCACTGCTTCTTCATCTTACTCCACAGCTGCAATTCTAATTGGTCAATTAAATGTAGAGAATTACATCAAGGGATCTATTATCAATGAAGCTTTGAAATACGAGGCTTTGAATAAGTTTTCGTCAAAAAATACCTCAACCAAAGAAATTGACTTCCACTCCAGTATAACATTAGTTGCAAATAGGTTCATTGCGGTATTGTTGTCTATGGGAAGTGTCAAACTTTCAGCTGGGACTCTAACTCAAGCTATACACAAAAGTTTAACTGAATCCATCTCTAAGATCATGAAAAACTGCAAATCTAAAAGTTATCATAAGAAAGTTTTAGAGAAGATCAATCTCAGTGACCCTCTTTCTAACAAAAAATTCTTTTTGTCTAAATCCAATTTAGTAAAACTTGTGGATGAGTCCAAAGAATATTTTGATAGCCTTAATCATACCAGTATCTCCAATTTGTTAAATGAGACCGGAAATTTACCGAATGTAATAATTACTACCCAGAAAGTGTCTAATATAAAGGCCTCTATTTCTTCATTAGATTTCATACCAGAGGGTTACAATGATATTAGTGATAACTATAAAAGTCTTTTGGACAATCAAATAGCAGAATTTAGATATGATTAGATTCTGATTAATTGCATTATTTCACGACCTTAAGAAGATCATATTGTGATAGGCGGTAATGCAATATAAATGAAAGCTTTACAAAGCTGCCTTTAAAAATTATTCATACAGGGGTAGATTAACTCTTTGAATTTAATACTTTTCTTTTTATCAAGGTTTATTCATAAATAATTGCCTATTGTTTAAATTTATCTACGGGTTTCTATTGTTTACAAGTAGTGGAGTATGAAAGTTACACGTATTTGTTTTTGCATGTAGATGAATGCACTAATCCTAAGAAGAAGATTTGAATGAAATTGCAGAATAAATAATTTGCAAAGATTAATTTACAAGAAATTTACGTTGAAGTACCTTGTTTAGAATTGCTTTATTTTAAATTTAGATTTTCCTACTAACGAATTAAACACTATTAGCTGTTATTATTTAACACTTATCTATAAACAACTGAATTAGCCATTCAAAGAGAATTGGTAGATTTGTTCAAGTCCATTTGTGCAAAGATAAACCATTGAAAAATTAAAGTATTGTGGACAAAATCATATTTTCTATTGTTCGTATTAAGATTTATATCTTTGTAATTTTCTTTTGAAATTTGTATTAAAAAAAATTAGGCAAATTACCCGCCAGATTTTTGGTACCAGTAATTTAATTTTCAAACGAACTGTATTTCTGCAATAATTTCCTTGTAAAAAGTGATGAGAGTTGGGATCATTTTCAAGTAAATCTGGACAAATTACAAGTATAGCAGCTTTATCATTGTTTAATTATAATTATAAAATGAGGCTGCTATGTTTATTCTGGTTATTTACACAGATTGTTTTGGCATTTTCTGCAAAGAAACTAAAAGCCGGATATAAGTTTGGCATTAAGCCAGCGTTTGTTCCAAAATTGACGAAGCCTCTCTTAAGTAAACTTGGAAGGACAGTCAAAAATGTAGAGAGTTCATCATTTGTAAAATCGAAGGTAGATAGTTCTACATATAAATTCTTAAGACTACGGAATCAGATGGCAGTGTTTCTTGTCTCAAATAATAACTTTAATCATTCAGTTATTACTCTTTCTGTTGGAGTTGGAGCTGTTATGGACCCTGAAGACCTTCCTGGCCTTGCAAGTTTGGTACAGGAATCTTTATGTTTAGGAACTAACCGATTTTTTGATAGCTCCGATTTTTGTAACTTCATTAGCTCTATTGATGGAAAAATTGAAATGAAAGTTTATGAAAGGAATTCAGTCTTTACTTTAGAGGTTGGGAACCAGTACATTTCAACAGTTTTGGACCGTTTAAGTGATATGATTAGGAATCCTTCTTTTCCTGAGATGCTATTTTTTGCCAAAACTGAAGAATACTCTGGCACATTTGATAGTTTGTTAAATGACAGTGAATTTTTGTTTCAATGTGTTATAAGAGATATTTCTTTTGAAGATCATGTATTTAAAAGGCTAAATGTTCTTACTGATAATTCAATTAAAGAAGCTAGGGAAATTTCGGAGATTAACTTACTGGAACATGTAAAAAATTTCTATAATCAACAATATAGCTCCAACATTATGACTTTGGTTGTGGCTAGTGGGGAGGCACTTTCTAAGTTATCATATGAAGTCATTTCAAATTTTTCTTTAGTAAAAAATTTGAATATTTCTCGCCCTCTCCCGTTTGACTTGGCAAGAATAATTCGTCATCCTCACCTTGCAGTAGTTGGAAACGCTATTCATCTCAAGGCTCACTCCATAAATGAGCTGATTCTCGAGTTCCCTATAGACTATCAGGAAGTCCTTTGGGATTCTTCCCCAAGCTACTACTTAGAATATTTGCTTAAGGATAATTCCAAGACTAGTTTAAGCAATTTTCTAACAAATAAAGGATGGATTCTTAAGATGGAGGTCAGAACTAACTCTCACAAGTACTCATTTTCTAACTTTGAACTGAAGTTTTTGCTTACACCCAAAGGGCTTGATAAGATTAAATCAATTATTCAAGCAACATTTATTGTTTTAGAACATATTAAAACTTCACCTATTAAGCAGGATATACTTGTCGAGATTCAGCAGATACTCAAATATAAGTTTGACTATTATTTTGATGTTTCTCCCAGGCAAATATCTGAAAAGATTATTGACTCTTTTGATATTAAAGGGTGCTCTCCCGAGGAAGTTCTCATTGCTGGTAATCTTGTAAGAAATTCAAATCCAGAGGAGGTTTCTGCATTTTTAGACAAAATTTCCATCGATAACTTGGTTATTTTTGTAAGGCATTTGAACTTTGATTTTAAAAACGACATTTTAAACAGAGACCAAGGAATTATTCAAGAATTAAATAAGAACATTCCAAGAAAAAATCAGTCTTTTGCTTTATATAAACAAGACAATGCTTTAAGAACCAACGAAAAGCAAAGTTCTGTTGATTCAGAACAAACTGGGAAAGATTTAGAATCAGAAACAGAGCTTGAGTATAGTTCGGAGCATAAACAGGAATTAGAAAAGGAACCAGAACAACAATCAAGCTTAAAAATGAGCCAGTCTGAAAACAAAAATATCGAATTTAGAACATGTCCCAAGTTCAACAACAAATACATTGTAGAGGAGCTCTCTAGTGAATTTATTAACCAAATAAATGAGGCAGTTAATCTGATCCACACTAAGTCTATTGGGTTTAAGATTAGGAGGAGCAACCAACTTTTAAGAAGCACTCCCTTGCAGTATTTTTCTAATACTGCTAACTATAGACTTTACTTACCAACTATTCTTAAAAATGCAATTTTAGATTACTTAACGGTTGAAAGCTCAGCATCAAAGTTTAAAACATTTCATAAAAGAATCAGAGAGAACATTAATAAACCAGTTTATAGCAGTTTCCTTTTTTTCAATAACGTCAATTTTCAGGCTCCCTCTGCTACGTTCTTCATTAGAATCATGATTCCAGAAGCAATCAAATTTGATGCTAATATTGATACTTTAAGCGCTCCTATCACTGAGTTGAAATATACAAAGTCAGTCAAAGAGTTAATTTTATCACTTGAAGTTCTAGTCGTTTGTCTCAAACATTCAAATGAAGATATAATAAGGAATATGAAAAGCATTGAGGGAATTTTCTCAATTACAAGTATCCTTAGATCAGAACTTAGCGGAGTTCCCTTGGGATTTGAAATAAAAGTTAAAGGATTTTTAGGCTCTATTTTCCTAGCACTTAAATCATTCTCTAGAATTATGCTAAATTTAAGGAAAAATATTTCTCAAGAAAAGTTCGAACAAATCATTCAATCTCTTGAAAACAGAATAAAGACGGAGAATGTTAATAGGAGTTCAAAAGAGGTATCTGAGCTCATCTTAAAATCTATTTTTGAAAGCAAGAAGACATCTATTTTATCTTTGGAAAGTGATTATAGTTCAATAACATTAGAGCAAATTTTAGAGTTATCTTCATTCTTATGCAGAAATGGGGCTTATGAAGGTGCAATTATTGGAAATGTGAATCCTCTTCAGGCTTATACAGTATTGAATCAGTTCACTACAAAATTACGCCATCAGAATATCCAAGAACATCAAGTTTTTTCAAAGCTGAACTCAATAGGAAGTTCTATGCAAACTTGGAAAATTTTGGACCCACTCTCTAATCAAGGTAACACAAACTACTATTATTACAATGAATTAAGCTTGGAAAACACATTGAACTCAAATTCATTATTATATATTCCATTTTCGTACTTCAACGCTGATTCTATTGCATTCCAAGTTCTGTTTGAATATATTATTTCCACTTTCAGAGAGAATTTATCCTTATCTGGAGTAGAGATTGACTTTTTTCCCAAGATCAACGAATTTTTCTTAGTTGGATTTACTGTAGCATTATCTGGGTTTGAAGATATTTCTGTATTGTCTGAAAAGCTTTTAAATACGTTTTATAGTATTATAAGATTTATTAAAGACATCCAGAAAGACCAACTTAACCAAATAAAGAAGAATATGATTGCCAATCGCAATACTGGTTCAGAATTTGGGCAATTAGAATCAAAACTACTATATCAAGTTACTTCTAGGAAAAACGTCACTGCTGTTATGCAAGGTGTCAAATCTTCTTTGATTATGATAGACCACCAGATTTTAACTAAAACATGTGATCTAATTCTTAGTTCTTCAAAGTTTTTGATTGTAAGCCAGAAAAATACAGATGATTCTGAACTTGAAGAGCTTAAAAATTATATTCCTTCTGGTTTTACCAAAATAACAGATATAAATCAGCTGACTGAAAATGATTCTTACAAATTTATTAATGTTCCTATTAGATTTATTGAGTCAGAACAAGGTTAATAAGCAACTTTCGACATCCCTTTTAATATATTTGATACAAATAATCATAGTTTCATTCTTTGTAAACTTCAAGTTTTATCTAGGTTTGAAACTTATACTATATAATTTATAAGTGATTTTACACTGAATAATCCGTTTGTATTTATTTTGTTTTCTTAACTGCCTTTATTTGTCCTTGAAATAAGTAATGAAATCAATTTTACATTGCCGGCAATATTATATTACCGGTACTCATAAAATACATTTTGCCACGTATGAAAAATATACATTTTTAATATTGAAAAAGAATTTAAGTGGAAAAAGGCATATTTCCTATATAAATCAATGGAAAATAGTAAATAAAATGTTTGTGAACCGGAATATTTTATTTTTTTTTGCACTGGTTTTTTTATTTTTTTTTAACTCTAAACAATGTATTATTGAGAGTTGTGTGGAAGGGTTTTCTTTTGCAAATCTAGTTAATGATCATATTCCCAAAAACTCACAAATTAAATCAATTATAGATGATGAAAAATTTATAAAGTCCAAGACTGACAAAGCAAAATATCGCTACATTAAACTTAAAAACGGTTTGAAGGCTTTTATAGTAAGCAAGGAAGATGCAGTAAGGTCTGAAGTTGCAATTTCAGTGGATGTTGGGTTTAATTATGACCCTCCAAAAATCATAGGATTATCCAATTTGGTGCAGCATAGTCTTTTATTAGCCTCTCATAAATACCCAAATATAGACGAATTCCACAACTTTATTAAACTACTGAACGGAAAAATATATTTGGATCTGCATGAAAGATCCACAGTATATTCTTTTACAATAGGTACAGAATACCTGAGTGAAAGCATATTCAGATTTAGCAGCTATTTCCATAGGCCTTTATTAAACAATGACTCTATTAATAAGGCAATGCTAACAATATTTAGCCATTTAAATAAAATAAAAAGAAATGAGTTTTGGGTAAGAAGAGAAATTGAAAGAGAAATATTTGGTAAAAATAAAAACGTTGATACTTTTTATTATGGAAATAAAAACACTTTATTAAATAACCCAAATTTAGCAGAGGGTGAAATTTATGAAAAGGTTCGTCACTATTTCTCGAAATATTATGGCCCTAATAACATGAAGTTGGCTTTAGTTGGAAGAGAACCCCTTGAAAAATTGGAAAAGTACGTAATTCAGAACTTTGCTCGCATTAAAAGTAATGGACTCAACATAGTGAGCGTAGAAGACAGCTATAAGTACATTGTAAATCCCTTTATTCGAATTTCAGGAAATATTATAACTATTAGGAGGTTAAGAAAAACTGAAATAAACACAATAAATCTCCGATTTCCAATTGATCTGCAGGTAGTCAATTGGAGGAGAGTCCCTACTTTGTACTTAAAGTACCTTCTGGATGGAAATTTTAAGGGAATTTTGCGTAAATACTTAAAGTCTATTGGAGTTTTTTCTCCAATTAAGGTAGGAGTGGTATCTTACGAAGGATTTTCAACGTTGGATATATCAATAGATCTCTATAATAATCAATTAAAACATTCTTGGAAGGTAGTTAAAGCAATAATATCAACAGTAAAGTGTCTAGTTGAAATGCCTGTATCAGAGAAAATATTGCTTGAAGCAAAGAAGATAACAGATATAATTTTTAATTACAGAGAGTCTGAATTTACAAGAGATCTTGCATACAATATAGTTTATAAGGCCAGTGAATACAAAGTTAAGCCTCACGAAATAATATATGCAGATGAAATCATGGAAATTGTTGATGCTTCGTTTGTAAAATCTTTTATTAATTCAATAAAAATTGAACAAGTTTCAATATTCTTCTTTACTCCTTCATTATCAACTAAAAAAATCCCAAGTGAATACAATGTATTCAGAACAAACTTTTACTCTAAAAGCTACAATACTCCAAGTATAGATATAACTCCAAATGGAGTTGAGTCTCCTGGAAATAAGGCACAAAGTGGGACTCAAGTTATTTTATGGTTTTATAATACAATCAAACACTATTTGATAAAATTTCTGACATTTATATTCCGTAAAGAAATTCAAACAGATGATGATAGCATTAAGAAAGAAATCTCTACCCAAGATTTCGAGCAGGAACCAGACGAGATTAACGAGGAAAACTCTTTTGTAAAATGTAGCATGGTATTCAAGTCTAAGAATCTACTCTCAGATTATTGTATTAATCAATTTCCAAGTAATTTCTTTAAAGATATCCACAACTTAACTATTTATGAAATTTATAATATTTATAATTTAGACATTTATACCCCTAACCCATACACACCTAATGATTTATCTTTAATACCAAACTTGGATGATACTAAAACGATTCCTCAGCCTCTAATACTCTCTATTAAAAAATTCTTGAACAATAATATTGAAAACCTTAATAATGGGGAACTTATAAGCTTAGGAAGGAATTTTTCTAAGCTAGAATTGAACAGTAATCATCATATTTCTTATCGCAAGAAAGAGTTAAATAAAGATCATTTTAATCATTCTGAATTAACTAAAAACACTCAAAAAAATTTGACTGATTTAGAAATAGAGAATAATAATGAAATTTCGAAGAAGATTGATAAGGATATAGAACAGGGGATAAAAAAAGTAAACATTAAGCGATTTGACTTTTATTCAAATATAATTTACTTTTACTATAAAAATTCAGCAGAACAATCTTTCCCTGAGACCGGAGTCACAATTAGGATTCAAACCCCAAAGATCAATTCAAAAATAGGGAGTCATCCAAAAGTACTCAAGGTAATACCAAAACTAGTGGTTGCTATTGAAATCCTTTGCGTGTTATTAAAAATTTCTTTAGAAGATGAAATATATAACTTCAGAGTTGCAAAGAACGAGTTTAAAATTTCAAGTTTTACCGATTACACTTATAATAACCTCCCAAATGGGTTTGAAATTCAGCTAAAGGGCTTCTACGATGTTATTCCTGTGTTTCTGAGAAGGTTTGCAACACATCTCAGCCATCCATTCAATTATTTTACTACTGATATGTTTAGAGAGGCTCTAAACCACATGAATAGTTATTTATATCAGCAGGTTTACTTCACTCCCTCTATTACAAAAACTTTGTTAATTTTGCGATCCATCACAGAAAACCAACCTTTGACTCCTTATGACAGGTTGAACGAACTTAAATACATTACTTATCAGGACGTTGCAGAACTCAGTGAGTTTTTTGCAAGGCAAGGGCAAATAGAAGGCTTGTTTATGAACAGTATTGACCCTTTGGAGGCAGGACTAATTGTTAATGACTTTTTGGATCAACTTGGAAGGAATATTGTAGTTTCAGGGACTATTTCCTTGACTGTTAATAAGCGTGGGGTTGAAATCATAGATCACAAACTTTTGAAAAACGTCTTTAGAAGAGAATCTGAAGAATACTCGATTGAAAACATGCTTGTTCCCATTTCTAATGCAGGAAAGAGCTACTTTAATAGTTACGAAGTTTTGGATATGACAACCCTACCATTATGGCTTTGGAAGAGTTATAAATTCGAGTACTCAAGCATTGATGAGGAGAAGTCGGTTTCCTCATTAGCTTTGCTGATAGGAACTAAAACACCTTTTACTATCTCTTTAGTAACTCTGTTATGCATATTTCTGTCAGATTTGCTCAATGAGTTCTTAAAGAGGATTTCAAACGAAAACGATTCAGTGGCTGCCTTTACGGCATCCCACTACTCTTCTCTAACCTTTGTTGTCATCCAAGTTGAGTCTTACTCAAAAGACGTCGCAAGCCTTTCTGAGTTTCTTATCATGTTCATTAATGAGATTTTTGAAACCCCATATATAATTGAAAAGAATCTTTTTTATAAAGTCAGGAGAGATTGCATTAATAAATTCAAGAACCTTCCTAACAAAATCGAACTCTTTTCAGTATTGTTCTTGACATTTGTAGAAGGTAGCGATTTCCCATTTCAATGGATTGAAAAAGTTATCCACACTATGGAGACTCTATCTTACGATAGATTTATTAAATCTGTAAAATTTTTGAACATGGCTCCTCAGATTATTATTGCAGTCCAATCTAAGATCTCCAATAGGACCCATAGGATTGAGAAGTATGTCCCCAAGGGTTTTACAATGCTTAATAGTACGGATGATCTACTTAATCAGAAGAACCTATATATTTACAAACTACCGATAAATATTTCAAGAAACGTTTTATCTCAAGAGTTATAAAAATTAAAATGTTATGAATATTATATATAAAATTTAAACAAGTTAATGTAAAATTTTAGAATCTAATTAAATTAAATCTTAACTGTAATAATTATATCTCATCAACGAGTTTTTTTATTCCGATAGCCAAAGCAATAATTCCTTTATCTCATTGCTTCATTCCACATCATATCTGGGTCATCTATTTCCATAATTGTCTTTTCCTTATCTTTAATTTTTCCTGTTCCAATTGATTTTTTGTTCTTGTTAGTTTTTGAGACTTTTTGGTCACAATTTCTAGCAAGATGTTTGACTGAACCACAGAAATTACAACTTCCTCCTCTTGGATATATAGATCCCGTTTCGTTATTAGGACAGAAAGCAACTATGTGTCCTGCTTTCCCACACTTAAAACAGCTTGCAAATGGTAAGACAGAGTTGTCACTTCTTGGCTTTTTGCAGTCTTTAAGTGTGTGCCCTAGTTCTCCACATAAAAAACACTTGAATATTTTTTTCTCTAAGGCGCCACTTTCTTCAATGCTGTTTGTGTCATTTTTATCTTTAGCTTCTTCAATAGTTGGTTTATAGTACTTGCAGTCAGACATCTGGTGCCCTTTTTTTCTACAACACAAGCAAACCACATTCGAATTTTTTCTAAGTGATATGCTTGAATTCATGCTTTTTTGTTTCATTTCCCTTTTAATCGTTTTAATGCTTTTCTGAATCTGACCTCCGATTTCAACTTCTCCTCTTAAACCTTTTTGCAACTTTGAAAGTCTCATTATTATTCTTCTTTTTTTGGACTTGGATAGTTTTTCAGACTCGTTATTTAACTTTCCCTCCAAATTCTCAATACTTTGTTTAATCATATCTGCTGTCCAACATTCACTTCTAACTTTTTTCGTCTTTTTTTTTAGTTTAGACTTCTTTTTAACTTTCAAGGCTTCATCTTTAGTTTGTTTGCATTCCTCAGCATTCTCTTTATTCTCTGGTATACAATGTATCTGATTCTCTTTGCTACTATTATCCTCCAATTTCTTAGATTTGGAGGTTTTATTTTTTTTTAGCTTTTCACTTTTCATAGACTTCTCTAATCTCCCAGAGATATTCTTTTCTGCATCTTTTTCAAGTTCTTTAAAGTGTTTTTCTTTGTTTTTTTCAGATCTCTCTTTAATATTTGTCTTTACTTTACTCATTTTTCAGCCTTGTAAATTTATCCTTCTGGTATATTAAAGCTATTTACAATGTAATGTAAGCAACTAAAATATGCAGTATTATACCTTCTAAGAAATTTTATGCCAAGAAAAATTTCATGAATTACAAAATTTGGTTCTCTTAAATGTCAAAATTTACACAAATCTAAAATTTGTATACATAAAGGCCCAAAAATATTTTCACTTAATTTTTACTAATAAAAAAAAAATACCGGCAATGTATCCGTCTCGTACTGTCTTTAGGGTGAGATAATATATTTAGTGGCTAGGGGAAAAAAATTAGTCAAAGAAGACCAAAAATAAGTTGTCATTTTTTGACATTTTTAAAACAATAAAAACAGCACTAATAATATTTGAGAATCTTTAATACTATCGCCATGTCGGTAAGTTGATACTTTTATGATAGGGCTCTTTTGATTTGACATTATCTTTCCTAGAAGTCAAAGTCTGTTAAAATCGCTAAAAAGCCAATTGAAACTAAAGTTATTGATAATTCTACTGATACTTCCAGTGATGATTCTGATACATCTAGTTTTGTGATGGTAAAGAAGGCTGAGAAAAAGCTTGCAAATCTTAAGAGTAAAGGCGAAAATAAGGAATCTATCCACAAGAAAATCGAGCCAAAAAATATGAAAGCTCAGGAGTCTTCTACTGATTCTTCTTCGGGATATTCTTCTGAATCCGAAGTTGATAACAAGAAAAGTTCTAAAAAAGAGTCAAAGCCCAACACTTTAAAGACTGAAGTAAAAAAGGCAGCTTCTAGCAGCTCATCTTCTTCCTCTGACTCAGATTCTTCTTCAGAGGATGAAAAGCCAAAAAAGAATGCCAAGGCAGCTGCTCCAATGAAAAAAAGCATCTCTAACAGTTCTTCTTCCTCCTCTTCTGATTCAGACTCATCAGATTCTTCTTCAGAGGATGAAAAACCAAAGAAGAATGTAAAGGCAGCTACCCCAATGAAGAAAAACATCTCCAGTAGCTCCTCTTCCTCTTCAGACTCATCAGACTCTTCCTCAGAGGATGAAAAGCCAAAGAAGAATGCCAAGGCGGCTACTACTCCAATGAAGAAAAACATTTCTAACGGTTCTTCCTCTTCTGACTCATCAGATTCTTCTTCAGAGGATGAAAAGCCAACAAGTACAAAAACAGCTGCACCAATGAAGAAAAACATCTCCAACAGTTCTTCCTCTTCCTCTTCTTCCTCTTCTTCCTTTTCAGACTCATCAGATTCTTCTTCAGAGGATGAAAAACCAAAGAAGAATGCCAAGGCAGCTACCCCAATGAAGAAAAACGTCTCCAGTAGCTCCTCTTCCTCTTCTTCCTCTTCAGACTCTTCGGATTCCTCTTCAGAGGATGAAAAACCAAAGAGTAGTTCAAAAGCAGCTACCCCAATGAAGAAAAACATTTCCAACAGTTCTTCTTCCTCCTCTTCTGATTCAGACTCATCAGATTCTTCTTCAGAAGATGAAAAACCAAAAAGTAGTGCAAAAGCAGCTACCCCAATGAAGAAAAACATCTCCAGTAGCTCCTCTTCTGATTCCTCAAGCTCGTCAGATTCTTCTGAAGACGAACAATCAAAAAAGAATGCAAAACCAGTAGCTACTGTAAAGAAAAGCATTTCCAAAAACTCTTCTTCATCATCTTCGGATTCATCCAGTTCATCAGATTCTTCCGAAGATGAACAACTAAAGAAGAATGTAAAGGGACCTACCCCAATGAAGAAAAACATTTCCAGTAGCTCCTCTTCCTCTTCTGATTCAGACTCTTCGGATTCCTCTTCAGAGGATGAAAAACCAAAGAGTAGTTCAAAAGCAGCTACCCCAATGAAGAAAAACATTTCCAGTAGCTCCTCTTCCTCTTCTGATTCAGACTCATCAGATTCTTCTTCTTCAGAGGATGAAAAACCAAAGAAGAATGCAAAGGTTGCTGCCTCAGTGAAGAAAAACATCCCAAGCAGCTCTTCTTCTGATTCATCCAATTCATCAGGGTCTGATAGCGATAAAGACGAAAACAAAAAGATTTCAAATCCTGTACAGTCATCAGATTCTTCATCTGAATCCGAGGTAGAGATGAACAAGAACAAGAGAAAAGCAGAAAACGAGCTTAACAATACTAAGGCCAATAAGTCCACAAAAAATGAAAATCAAAAACGTTCTCACCAAGCAAATGATGATAATAATCAGCCAAGAAAGAGACAGAATACAAATAATAAGGATGCTAGAGAAGTATATTGTGGTAACCTTCCTTATTCTTGTACTGAAGATGAAATTAGAGATTTATTTGAAGAATGTGGAACAATTGAGAGAGTATCAGTTCTTTCTGATAAGGGATGCGCCTTTATTACATTTGAACAAGAGGAAGGAGCCAAGTCAGCAATACAATGGAATCAAACTGAATATAAAGGCAGGATGTTGAGAATTAATATGTCAGCAGACAAACCACAACCGGGAAGTTTGTCAAGTGGTGGATATGGCCCTTCAGTCATTGTAAGAAACATTCCATTTTCAAGTGATGATGAATCTATCAAATCATTTTTCAATGGATGTGGCGTAGTTAAGAGAGTCTCTATCCCAAGATATTCTGATACTGGAAAGATGAGAGGTTTTGCCATGGTAGAATTTGAAAATGATGAGCAAATTCAAAACGCTCTTAAGTTATCAGGTACTTCTATGAATGGAAGAGAAGTAACTATTGAAATTGCTTTAGGAAAGAATAATAGCGGTGGTGGAAGAGGTGCTGGATCAGGTGCAGGACGTGGGGGTGCAAATAACAGACCCGGAAAAAGTAATTCATCTACAACTTTTCAAGGAACAAGCACCACATTTGACGATAGCGACTAAATGAGTCTTTATATTGTATTATTAAGTTCTCACTAAATTTAATTCCTAATAATTAGATAATTTACTCAATTGAAATATTCTATATTAAGAAAAATATTTTAGTATTAGGATTTTATTTTTAATTATCAGTCAATTTAAAAAACTGTCTTCTGAGTCCAATTTTTGGGAACTACCTAAGTTCCGCAAGGTCGTTAGCGACTCAAAACAACATACTAATCTCACACCTAGAGAATGCTTTGTAAGTAATTCCAACTAATTTCTAAATTAAAGCCAATGCAGAATAGGCAATTACTATTAACCAATACATTTTTAATAATTATAGACATTGGCGCCATCACAATTAATACGGGTACCGCAAAATTAGGCGCCTAAATGATCAAAAGTTCATATTATTAGAAGGCAATATACTTAAGTTGTAATTATTTGTATTCTAGATGTCTCCAAATTTTTGGGTGTAAATTTAAGGTTTAAAATACGAAGTAAGATCTACCTTAAATAGTCGATAAAGTCTTTAAGGTTATAACTAAATTGTTTTATTAATTTATCTGGGAAGGAATTCGTTTCTAAGAAAAGATACTCCTCTTTATTCTTGTTTAACTACTGTTAATAGTTAGGAAATTCTTTTCCACTATGGCCGGGAAGATATCATCATTAATTAAGATTTACAATTCACTTTCAAAAATGAATTTTCACATCCCTGCGAGGCCTGTGATAAGTAGTGAATTGGGACTGGTTGCATTTATATCTGTCTTGCTTGCAATTATTTTGGCATACTGTTGGCATTTATACAAAAATGCAAATACTACTAAACAAGAATTATATGATGGTCTACAGGTAGGATATAAATTTTCTTACATTGGCTATTTTATCATGATACTTATTATGGCTTGCTTATTTTTACCATTTTTGTTCATTATTCTTCATACATATGACACAGCTGGTTGCAATAGAAGGGAGCTTGCTCCTTATTGGAATAATAGAGCTCTGGTATTTATATCACTTTGGTTGGAGTGTTTCTTTATATGCTTCTTTTTAAGGTCAACAAGATCATTATTTGAGCAATTTTTTTTTGTTTATTGTGATTTAAAGGATGCAGATCTTGTTTCAATTTGGCGAAAGATAAACAAAGAATCGGATGTTACATCTAAAAAGCAGACAAAATTAAAAAGAGTTCTTTCTATTTTTTTAGACCCTTTCAATAAACTCTCAAGAATTCTTAATGACGAGATATCTGGATATATCCTTTCAACTGTAACAGTTATCATTGATTATAATTGTGAAAATGATACTTTTTCTAAGCCATACTTTGAGCTATTTTGCGTCAGATACTGGTATTCGGAGAATCTCAAGAAGTTCACATGTGTGGAGGATCAAGATTACTCCAATGGTGAGGTTTCCAACCTCACTGCCTGCTTAGAAAAAGATGTTTATAGTATTTCAAATGTGTCAAATTTGGGTCAATTAAAACCTAATTTATCAGATTTAAATACATTAGAGAGGCTGGAGAATTCTGAAGTCGTACAGAGCGAAGTTAACGAGACTGAAACAATCAGTCCCATTATGGGTTTGAGTAAGGAACTGGCTTATGAACAGCGTCAGTCTCATGGCAAAAACACAATTAACATTGAGACACCTCCATTGGCTGATTACCTTTTTTATGAGATAATAAATCCTATCACTGTGTTCCAACTTTTAGTTTTAGCATCGTACACATTTCAGGGTTACCTGCTTTTTGCCGTAAAGTGGGTTCCAATGATGATTATTAGCATTGTTGCAAATATAAGAATTCACTTTATTAACATTGAAAATGTTAAAAAGCTAACAAAAGTGGCAAGTGACCCTAATGTTAAGGCTATAAGGGATGGTAAGCTAGTTAATTTAGATATTTCAGAATTAGTACCTGGAGATATTATTCATGTATACGAAAATTCTGCGGTACCATGCGATCTTTTACTTTTAACAGGTTCAGCCGTTGTTAATGAGTCTATGTTAACTGGGGAGTCCGCTGAGGTTTTGAAAATGCCTATTTCCGAATGTGAATCTGAAAAAATATCCCCCGAGAATGGGCCGTATTCAGCAAAAAGGTATTTCTTGTATGCAGGTACATATGTTACCGCTGTTTATAATAATGTTGGTAAAGGGATGGCTCTTGGGAGCTCTCTCGGATCTGTGAATATTAAAACTTCATCAACCAGATCAACCGATTCGATAGTTAATTTTACATCTAGTACAGAATTTTCAGAACTGGCCGGAATTCAAAGTCTTGCATTAGATGAACCGTCTGTTACTACAGCATTGGTTATCCGAACCGGTGCTTGCACACTTAGAGGAAAGATTATTAGGTCAATCTTATATCCCAGTAAATATAGCTTTGATCTATATGATCAGCTCCCAATTACCTGGTTATTTCTCAGTTTTATTGTTGCTTTCATGGTTTTCAAACAAGGCAGCTCATTTAACTGGGGTCTTTTCACATTTTTCTTCGCACTGGGATCAATAAACTCTACTTTTCCTCTTTACCTTGGAATACTAAACACCTTGTCACAGAATATTTCATCGAGAAGGCTTTTTAGTAATTTAAAAGTTAAAGCTCTCATTCCATCTAGGATAATTCTTGCTGGAAAGCTTAGAATTATGTGTTTTGACAAAACAGGGACTCTTACTAATGACCGTCTTGATTTTGTTGGTATGTCTCCCATACATATTACAAATGGTGATTTAAACTACATGTCTATTTCTGAATCAGAACAAGCAGACTTGAATAAAAAGAATTCTCCTGAGATAAAAATTCAATTTTTGGCAAAACAAGGTATTAATTATGTGTTATCGGACAAAATTTATGCAATAGACGAGATACGGGATAAGTTTAAATTGGCATTTTTGTCAATTAGAAGTTGTACATCGCTAAGCCACTCTCCAAAAAATTTTGAGATCCCCAAAGATATAGTTACCAATCCGAGGAATTATTATGAAAAGATGAATGGGAACGACACTGATAAAGCACTTTTTTCGGTTACTAACAGCTTCTTTGAAAAAAGTGGATCAAATGAAAAAGTTTACATTCAATCCCTTTATTTAGGATATGAAGATGGTAAGCAGAAGCTGGATATTGCAAATAGCTCGTTGGAGGTACTTAGAATTTTTCCTTTTGATTATAATAAAAGACTAATGAGTGTTATTGTACATTGCAGGAGTAGTGATGAGTATTATTTATTTACAAAGGGTGCTCCCGAATCTATTCTGAAGATTTGCATTGGGTCAGCTGGATTTGAATTTAAGCAGAGACTTGATGAACTTTCTTCGCAAGGTTACTATATTATAATGTCTTGTTATAAGAAAATAGAAAAAGAACTAATCAATTTGTATCTAACATTGAATAGAAATGATATAGAAACAGAATTATCTCCTCTCGGGCTTTTAATTTTCGAGAATCTTGTAAGAAAAGAGGCTCCCAGTGTTTTAAAACAATTGGTGGATTCAGATGTTTTACCTATTATGGTTACTGGAGACTCTCCATTAACAGGATTGAATGCTGCTTTGAAACTTGGTATCATTGATGAGACCTATGGGAAGATTGCTGTGTCTGAGCTTTTAACGGATGAAATAGGCTCAGAATTTGTACAGTGGAGATGTAAGGAATCAAAAGAATTAATTCCAGACAGAGAAATTTATACTCAGGACAGTAAGTTTGGAAACTTGGTCTTGACTGGTGACTGCTTTAATGTATTATTAAGAGAACATGATTCCTCGGTTCCTTTCTTTGACCCTGCTGGTGAAACTGGAAAGACGAGAGACTTGGACATTGAAGCTGCTAGTGGCTTACTTCAAGTGAGGACTAAGATTGATTGCATAATAAACCGCGTTGGCGTGTATGCTAGGATGTCTCCAAACAATAAGGTCGAAGTAGTCAGTCTCTTTATGAAAAGAGGGATAATAACCGGTATGGTGGGTGATGGTGGAAACGACTGCGGAGCTCTCAGAATTTCCCATGTTGGGCTTTCGTTTTCAAAGGGAGATGCATCCCTTGTTGCTCCTTTCAATTCATCTACCTCAAACTTAAACTCTGTATTGGAAATCATTCGTGAAGGAAGAAGCAGTCTAGCTTCAGCTATGTCAATTTTACTATATCTAATTTCTTATGGTATAATGACGTCTATGAGTGATACTCTCTTGACGCATTTTGCATATGCAGCAGTTCCTGACATTTCCAGTTCTTTTGTTGCTTTCTTTGCTCAGACTCTTATTCTTATTGGCTTTTTATTTAGTTCTCCTTCAAAAAGATTGGCGGCAGCTAGACCTTCGGGAAGCATTGCAAGTGTACGTTTTGTCCTGGCCCTTCTTACTCCGTTTGCTACTTACATTATTGGATATTATATAATGTTTTACAGACTCAACTCAAAACCATGGTTCCAACCTTCCAAAGATTTTAACATTCATTTGCCTGCACAAAATTGGTTTATGCGTATGGACAATATTGAGTCAGCCTGCTCTTGGATCTATACTGCAGTCCAGATAATTGCCACTGCAATTTGTTATACTATGGGGTCCCAGTTCAGAAGCCCTTTTTTCAAGAACCCATTTATTTTAATTCCCATCATAATTAACGCAGTTGTGTTCTCTGTCCTCATTTTTACCGGACCTAATAGTTTTTCATGCATGTTTAGAGTTAACTGCGACTCATTTAGTATTCAGAATACTGTTATTCGTATTTTTGGAGTCAAAATTATTAACCCCTCCTCCAGACCTTTCTCAGGACCCAATGGCTCGAGTATTATGCCTTTTAGTTGGAGAATAGAGTTTGTAATAATTTGCATTCTTACCATGTTTTCTACAATTTCACTCTTTTCTGTAATTACCAAACACAAAGAAGAGCGAAAAACATCAATTGAAAGACGATTCTAATTACTTTATATATGGCTTGAAGTATCCTTAGCCATTTAATGCCTGTTATAACTTTACAAGATATTAATTAAAGCAATGTTTCATATTAATAATAGTTTATAAGTAATAATATATCAAATGCCTATTCACATCTATTACAACTAGGCTTTTTTTTTTAAGTTAGGTGAATATGGCTCACCATACTTTATTCTTATCTATTACTTTTAATGCTTATATAAATAAGTATATATATATTTACTATGCTACTATTGTCTGTTTTATAGAATAAATGATACTATGAGAATTGACACCATCTCTCGATCGTGCTTTAACCTAATTTTAAATATTTTAACTTCAAATTAATAGCACTGCCAGTATGAGGAGCTGTCGCATAGTTGGCTAGTGCGCGAGATTCATACCCTCGAGGTCACGGGTTCGAGTCCCGTCAGCTCCTTTTTACACACAAAAATGTAAAGGAAAATAGGATTTTAAAACAAAATTTTGAAAGATAATTAAAAGAATGAGTGCGCATTTTTTATGAATTGAAAGATTTAATTTAGTTTTAATAGGTAGATGATTCTATTTGGCTTTAAGAAACTGGGCCAGAAGTTATATTGAATTTTAAATTAACTTTTGAAATTTTCAGTTTTTTTGTTGATTAGAATGATTGTGTTAAGTAATTCAGGTAGCTTTAACAATATATTGATGGGCATTAGAACCCAGTGAGCCCCTAAAATTTTTAAATATATTTGAGCATATACAGATGCTATTCCAAATATCCTACAGCAATCCTCCCAGCATTATTGTCAGAAATGATAAAGTATTTCTGGAAAGTATCGATTAAGTTTAAGAGGAAGTAAAGTGTCATTTTATTAACTATTAATAAACTTACTTGCTTAAATTGGGAATGAAAGTCAAGAATCTCTGTATTTAAACAAGATTCTTTCTGAGATTCGTTAAATTCAGTGGAAAAGCTACTTTCTTTGGTACCAGAAATGTTCATTGACAAGTTTCTAAACTTTTGAGGCCTGTGAATTCGAGAGATATCTTGAGTGTAATGGAATATATTTGACAAATTAGTAATATTTGGACAAGAATGAACAGAAAGCTTGCTGCAATCCTGCCCAGCTTTGGAATTAAGTATACTGAATGATAATCTTAATGAATTCTGAGCAAGATTGTTGTTTTTTGAAAAGTCCTCGAATGCATCGCTTTTCTCTGGAGAAAGGTGCTGGAACTTGATCAGGTCTAAATTAAATCCAAACAGAAGAGATGATTTTAAGCCATTACAAAGAAGCATTAAGAGCTCATTTGTCTGAGTCCACACTACACTAGAGATCTTGAAGTTTTGTAAATGTATTGGAAGGCACAAAATTGCGCAGGAAACAGATACTTTGTTAATACTTGGCGAAAATGCTTTTGAACAGTATTCAATTTGGATTCTTCCATCATTAGAAGAATAAATTGAATCTTGAAGTATATTTTTACTTACGAAACTAGAGATGGGGTTGGAAAACTCATCATCCTTAATACAGATTTTAGAAATTACATATTTACTGCCTTTAGTCTGAATTGGATGAATTATTTTAATAATTATGTTTTTGAAATCATCCATTGAAACTTGTGTGCAGTTGGATATATTATTAGTAGAGAAGTATTCTGGATCTAGTTTCACTTTTAAAGAAGAAAAGCTACAAATGTAATTCTTTGAAACTTTCTTGACAGCTAGCTTATAAAGCTCTTCAATATTAGAACTCAAATTAAAAATACAAGATATGGAGCAACCTTCAGCATCCTCGTTTAAGAGTTTATCAATTTTTCTGAATTCTATTTCATTAAAGAAATGGTTCGTTTGAGACTCATCGTCCATTTTTTTCAGATTTTCATCAATAAAAAGACGCTTTCTTTCAATAAAGTCTTTTAATATATAGTAAGAATCTGAACTAATGTTAAATGTAGAAGCAATGATATTAGAATTAACAGAAGAGATGATCTTTGGCGGAGAAAGATGATCTGAAGAGATCTTTTTTATATCTTCTCGATAAGTTTTAGCTATGCTAAGTAGGTGCAAAAAAGTGTGAACAATTGGTTTAACTTGTTCAGTCTCGTATATCAAGCATTTGTTAAACTCTTTCAAAAGTTGAATCTGTGTTCTAACCTTGCTAGTTTCCTGATCTTCAATAATCTCAGTTTTCTGAATAATACTCCAAATTATAAAAATTTGCTGTATTGCAGGCTCCACAGTTTGTGAAATGGTATTTTCAATATATACCATAGAATCATTAATATTTTGACCTATCATTACTAGCTGATCAATTGTAATAGATAATTCAAATGGAGAAGAATTACTGGTTTGAAACATATTTACTGGAGCTCCTGAAATAATTGAAAGCAAAAATATTGAAAAATTGCTCTTTTTAATTGTCTTGTCATTACCCAAAAATTGTCTAAAAGGCTTGATTCCAGTAATCCAGACAGACAAGATTTGCTGAAACACACTTTTAAGATAATTAAGTAGCTGCCTCATATATTGTAAAAAGCCGAATGTATTGAATATTAATCCAAAAGAGTCAAAAAATTGTTTCATATCAATCATTTCTATGAGTAAGTCTTCCCTTTTCTCATTTGTTCCATTTTCAGGGAAATATGTTAGAAATATATAGTTTTTGCACACATTAATATCTTTCAATACTCTATCTTTACCTTGCCCAAATTCATGTAGGTTATAAACCCAAACAGGAGTGTGACCTCCAATAGAGCAAATCATATTATTTTTTGAGTCAATTGTCAAAATTAAACACACATCTTCCTCTGGAGTCAAGTATTCTGGAAGTAACCTCGGTGCTTCTTTATGATTGTTTTTACTCAAGTTTTGAGTATCTTCTGGAAGAGTTTCGCTCTTACTTTTTGAGTTTTCAACTTGATTAGAAAAGTTATCAACTGGAGAGTCAGAAAGAGCATTTTCACCTTCTTGATCTAGAATTAATTCATTTAAGAATTCATCTAATCCATGACCCTCAGAGGCTCTATTATTTCTAATATTCAGAGAATAAGGTTCTATTATTATTAGTTCCCTCAATTTTCTTAAAAATATGCCTTCCTTTCTAAGATTCGAAAGTTCTTCACGCAAAACAAAATTACTCATTTCTTTGATCTCATTAAATTGTGAATGAAGGTTATTGTAGCTATTAACTTGACCATTTATATCAATAATAGTAACAGAACCTTTGGTATCGCCAATGCAAATACTTCTTGAATTGTTACACCAATCTAGGCAGCTTGGTTTATCTTTAATCTGATAAGACCAAAGCAATTTAATTGGTTTATTTGGGTCATCAATTCTGTATAATTCAATTGTATATATACTTGATGAAACCAAAAGTGCAATTATCTTCCCATTTGGATGTATTAATCCTGACCTTACGTTTTCTTTCCTATAGTGTACGCATGGCATCTTAAAACTTTCATAACTTCAATTCCTAATTTGGCCTAAAATGAAATATTCCTTGTAAGTAAAGTCAACTGTTAGTTAATTCCTAATGAAATTATTTACAAGTTATTTATCTGCTAAATACTTATTTCACACACCATACTTCCTTCAATTCTCTTCTCTTGCAGCTTATACTAGTTGTTTGCCACTATATACCCCTCTTATTCGTAGTTTGCCGCCAGTAAGCGCCAACCTCACCAATTTTCTCTGACATTTTTTGCAATTTCTAATATAAAAAAAATTAATGTTGGCGGTAAATTTTAAATAATTTGTTTTTTGAAAGGCAAGTCATTTGGATTTGTAGGGAATTGAAAAAGGAAAGTAGTTTAGGATTCTTATTTATAAAAAAGACGGTTCTGGATGCACCATAATACGTATATTTTGCCCCATTATTCTGAGTTTTTATAATTTGGATCGAAAAAATTAATTAGAAAAAAAATGGTATTAGAAAAGTCCGGGAATATACAGTCAGACGAGGCAAAAATTGAAAGCATTATCTTCCCGAAGGAATGTGTAGAATATATCATGAATAGACAAGGTGTAAAGTCATCAGACCCCAATTTATTTTCTATTGCTTCAATTCTGGGACAAAAATTTATAGAGGAATGTTTAAAGAAAAGTATTGAGACAACTGAAGATGGTAGATTTGTAATCAGGGATGACAACTTGAGAAATATGATTAAAATGGAAAATTCAACTTTCGCAGTAAAAAACGATTACAATGTATTCTTAATGCCAAATCAAAGGTATAGGGAATTTTTTAAAGAGTAAATTCTAAGATAATATATTATATTTAGTAACAAATCATATTTTAATATATACAGTCAAATAAATATTTTATTGCTTTAAACTTCTGTGATTTTGTTAAACCAGTAGACATTATCATCTAAATTTTTATTGAACTCATGCAGGTCCTCCAAGATTTTTTGCATTTCTTTCTCATAAGTATTTAATTGTTGTGTATCTGGTTTTGAAGCAGCTTTAAAGTACTCATCCAAATAAGCCTTTTTAATTTCACTAGATTCTGAATGATTTTCCTTCTTATCTTTATAGTCAAATTCATCCTCTTTCTCAATGTACTCTTTGTTTCTGTGAATAGCTGTGAAATCTATCATCAGCCTTGACCAGAGTAACATATCATCATTGGAGCATCTAGAATCTATGAAGAATATTTTCCCAAAGGTATTATTCTTTTCTAACTGATTTAACACATTCATATTTGTGCTGTTCATTTCATAGTATTCATCGTACATGAGTTTGGTATTTTTAAGCTTTTCTAAAAATTGGATTGCTAAGCAAATTGAATCCCCAGGCTGCCAAATTATTTTCCGGACCCCATTTAGTTTTGTCAGGTCCACCTTCCAAATAATCATATTTGATCCTGTATTGTCATTGCAAAAGTGGTCACATTTGGTATTTGGTGCATTTGGTATGTAACTTCTACTATCTGAGTTTGAACAAATTTTCATCAGGTAATAGAAAGATTGACCATTTGATGATATTGTGGTTACTGCCAAAACACCGCATGGGTATAATTGACTAATTGGTCCGTAAAGTTGAATATTATGAGTTTTAAAAGAGTCATATACCTTTTCATTATAGGTAGAAATAGAAGTTATCCATTCCTTTTGAATTACTTGAGAATAAGAATAAAGTAACTTAATCTTGAGCTTTGGAATATATTTTTCAGACTCAATCCCCATTTCTGTTAAGTATTCTTGATCGAACTCTGTATCTTTATAGTTTTCAGCTACACTTAAGTTGTTTACCTGGTTTGAGTCAGAATTACCTTCAAAATTTTCTCTGGAGTTGTCCACTTCTTTCAATGAGTAAACTGAAAATCTATCAGAGTACTGAACTATTAGAATATCTCCATCTTTGTTAAAGTGAATCTTGCAGCTATAAAGATACTTGTTATGCCTTTTCCCATAGTTCGGTATTGCTTTTAAAGAAAGAATGGTTTTAAACTCATCAAAAATAAGCAATATATTTGTTTCTCCAATAATAATAAAACTTGAATAGATTCTACGGCCTTCCTTCTCAGAAACAGCCAAAGATACAAATTTATTATTGTTTCCAGGATCTACATATTTAGTTGAAATATTATTCAGAAAATGATCTGGAAAAATCGAGGAGACAGAGTGAATAGTAAATTCATGAAACTTTGATGATCCATTCGAGAACTCATTTGCTATTATGTCCTGATTATTATATTTTGCTTTCGCTTGAACTATTAATGGCAAAGAACTGTGTAACTCAACTACAAATTCAATAGTGATAGTATATTTACAGTCAGCTTGACTGATTTCCTCTTTATTATCTGATTTAAGTGTTTTAATTCCTTGAACTGAAACAAACTTATTATTTTCAAAGTCTCTTGGATCTACCATGTTTAAATATTGAGCTGGTAAGTAATTATAACATTTCTGCTTCTCATTTATATGTAGTAAAAGGTCTTTAGTACTTATTGATCCAATGAATTTTGGGACATAGCATTCATAACTAATAAGTTTACTTGAGGAGATGTCCCAAAAGGCAAGAAAATCATTAAATAGGGCTCCGAGAAGGCAGTTTTTCTCAAAGATGTAAACATCATTGCAAATTAAAGACTTGGAATCTTCAACTCCAAGCTGTTTTGCTAATAAGGCAAATGGAATAGCTGCAAAACAAGTTCTAGTATATGATCCTAATAAGTAAATTCCTTCTAAATTAGATACTGCCAAGATTTCTCCATCCTCGCTATAACATGCAGAAATGAAAGGGCCATTATCTATCTCTGTAGAGTCAATAACTTTGTCAAGGACATGAATATTTTGAGTTTTTAATTCATTTGTATTTTTATCAAATATTGGAAAATGAGTAGAATCTAGCCAATAATTGGGTATCTCTGGCAAGTATGTATTCGTTTTCAAAAGAAGTTTACATTCCAAGTTGGGTTTCATATTCTTCAACTTATGGAGAAGAGTTTTTATTTTATTTCATTTCATCAAACAATTTAGATTAATAGAAATCAATTTTTATTGTTGGAGTATTTTCTGATTTTTTGTGGGTTAAATTCACCGGTAACTTATTTTTTCATTAAAAAATATTAGTTACCGGTCAAAAACAGAAAAAACAAAAAAAAAAGAATGAAGTAATATAAGTTAAAATTACTAGATCATATAATATGCAAAACTACCTTAGTGTTCCTGTATAGCCAAGTTTGCTACATCGTATTGAATCAAACTAATAAAACAGCATTAATACAGCCATCAATTTCTGGATTATTAGTTACCTGAGCATACTTTGCCCATACAACTTTACCTGTTTGTGTAACAAGACCTAGTTCGCTAACATTTACCTCAATTATAGTACCTTTAGTAATTACACCTAATGTAGTATATAATTGGCTCTGGGGATTTTTCTTTATGGAAACAATATCGAGGTAAAAAGTAGTTTTAAGCTCCGGATGTGTAACATGAGCCTTTTTAAATCTCAAACCAGTTGGTCTAATGTATCTTTCGAGCTTTGGAGGTTTTCTAGTAAAGTCATTCCCCACAAAACAAACTTTATTAACAATTCTCTTCCATGATTTCTTTTGACGCTTGCCGGTTCTTAAGATTTTGAACATTTCATCTTCATTCATAGCCTTAATCTTTGGTATAGGTACTTGCCATTTTGCAGACTTCTCCTTTCTTTTCTGCTTAATCATATTACTGAGAATCTTTGTTCGGTTAACCCCCTCACGATCCAATAAGTATGATGGAACTGCTCCTTTTTGTACATTTTCTGGATCCCTCTCAACCGCATCTTTCTCCTCGTTTGCTTTAACTAGTTTCCTTAAAGTAGCCTTTTCAGCATACCTCTTTTTGTTGTAAAGTTTAGCCTTTATGCCTCTCAGCTTTTGAGCATGTTGAGATTCCTTATGGACTTTACGCGATTCAAACTTTCTCTTTTTCTCAAAGTGGTCGAACCTATATCCATGGCGTTTTCTATGTAGCTCAATGTATTCATTCTGAGGCATGGTTAATTAAACAAGTACCAATAATACCTTATGTTTTTAAAATAACAAAAAAAAAGTTTTACCACTCTTCTTTATTACCAGATATTTCCAATATTGAATTAAAAGAATTCTTTTACAAATAGTCAATTTTACTGTCCAATCTTTATTTCAATATTCTGTTTATATTTATTTATTAATACTTTTTCCATTAGTTTTCTCTCTAATTACACAACCCGCCTAAATGTGGCGCCAGAATTTATTCGGTACCTAACAAAAATACCGCAAAATGTCTTTAAAAGCCGAGCATCACGATCAAAAAAATATATATAAAAAATTATTCAAAAATTAGTGGGGCTGACTAGAGTTCTAGAAAGGTTGTGTGTTACAGTGGCAGAACGCTTTTTTTGATTTATTGAAGAATGAGATATTTCGACTGGAAGAGGTTTTTGGATTAAAGATGCAAGTTCCAGTAATCCACACAAATAGAAGCCAAGTAACCAATCATGATTATGTTGATTTTACTAAGGTTCCCAAGTTAACAGTTAAAGAATCTATCATGAAGCAGTGGTTTTCAATCAATAAGGCATGTTATTCTTCTCTTCAGGCTTTAAGATTTAGACTTTTATGTTTAAGAGCGCATTTGATTAAGTGTGGGCCAGAGTTACCAAAAAATATTTACAATGGCTCCACTTTTAATTTGAGCTTGTCTTATGATGAGTACGTTTCTTTATTTATTGATGATAAAGAGAATGAGTCCCAGAGTGAGCTGTTAGGAGATATCATGTTTTTAATTTGTGAATTAGTTGATGATAGATACAGTCACACCAATACTTGGAATACCTTTTTAGCAATCGAATTATTCTCTACTGCATATTCTTTGGATGATGAAAAAATATATTGGTATGTTGCTATATGTGAGACCAATAAGGATATTGAATATAATCTTCCAAAATCAAGTACACAGAAATGGGTAAAACAAGCAAAAAAATTAAAGTTTGATTCAGAAATAAATGCTACTGGAAATTTTAACTCTTTGAATCCAACTAATGAAACCTTAGATTTCGTTATTATTTCTATATTAGAACTTTTAATGAATCCTGAATTTGACGATTTCACAAGTATATTTAAGAATAATGATCTTGATTCGGCATTTTTCTCAAGTCTAAGGCTTCCAAAAGAGATGGGGACATTAAATAGATGCTCTCAGATTTGGAGTGGCCAACATATTGCTTATAGGTGTATTACTTGCGGAACTTCAACTTCTTCATGTATTTGTGTAGACTGTTTTCAAAATGGAAACCACGAAAATCACGAATATTATATATATAAGTCAGACTATGGTGGCTGCTGTGATTGTGGGGATGAACAGGCTTGGAGCAAGGAAGGATTCTGTAGAAAGCATAATATTAAGGATATTCAGTCTTCTAATTCAAATGCGAATCTTAATTCGGATTTACTTAGGTCCAAATTAAAAGGGATTTTTCATGGAATACTTTGCCATGTTGTCTGCTTATCTAGGCTATACTGTACTGCTCCTAATACAAAGGAGATATACCTCCCATTTCATTCAAAATTGGTATCAAAAATAATTGAACAAAACAGAAATGATGAAAAGACGGAAGACAATTTTAATGTTTTGGATTTCTATATGCAAGATGAAGATCTTTCTGATGATTCTGAACTAAATATATTTCCTAGTTACTTTGACTCTGATAGTTTTCGAGTAGAGAATGGATTAGATGATGGTAACGTTAATAACGATACAAACCGTAATACTATAATAAATAATGTTGAAGATAATTCTTTTGAAAATGAAATAGAACAAATATATGAAAGAGTTGAAATGAGCGATAATCAAACAAATTCAGAAGATCCAGTTATCTTTGACAACTTAAATGCTGCTCTTCCACAGGAGAACCATTTTTTTGAAGATATCCCAATTTTGCATTTTCAAACTATTAGAGGACAAAACTTAAATGACACTACTATCCCTATATTACTTCTATTCAAACAAGAAAAAAAATTCCAGATGGACTCATACTTCTTTCAATGGTTTATTAGCTTATGTGAAAACTACCAATCTATTTTCTTACCATTAATGGGTGAACTTTTTGGATCTCCAATACATAAGCTTTTGATGTTTGGAATTTTAAACCACCCGAGCCTTAATGATGACCTTAAATCCAGTAACAAATATGCATGTAAATTACTTAAACCTTTAATTGAAGAATATATTAACAAAAGAATTCACACCTTAACCACTCAAAAAGTTAAAGATTTCCTTAGAGAAATACATTCTGATTTTAAGTTTGTCTCAGTAAAAGAATCTGATGAATCTCAAAATGCAATAATCCAGGAAAATACTTCCGAAAATTACATGTTAGATTTCAGAAATGGTGATGAATCTATTTCTGATGAATTTGATATTAAAATTGAGATCCTGACGTATTTAGATATTTTCTGGATGAAGTGGTCTAGACAGCTAAATGAAGCAAATGATTCCCTCATTCATCAGGCTTTGGTGTCAAAGATTTACAAACAAAATGATCTAACTGACCTTTTACTTGTTATGATGTTTGATTCCAAGTTTAAAGAAGAGATTTTTCCTGACATTTTCATGAGAAATTATAATGAATTGGTAAAAAGACAGGATAAAGTCTTAACTAGAATTGCTGTACAGCTTTTTACAATTGATAGAATGCTGATTTCTATGGCTTTAGATAACAACTTAATTCAGAATATATTTTTTACGACTTTTCAAATTCTACAGAGCTCTGTTGTATATCAGAAGGTTTGCCATAAAAATAAAGAAGATTCAAAATCCAAATTTCCAGTCCCAACTCTTAGCTCCAATAGCAGTGCTGTGGTCAATAGAAAATACACATATTCAATGCATGATTCTAAATATTTGCTCCAATGTATAGATTTGATCTACTTTATTTTTCTCAATAAATCCACCAAAATGTTACAGGAAGAGTTGTCTTGCAGACATATAGAGCCTGAAGAAACAAAATACTTAAGCAAGAAGTTATACATGGAACTATGGTATAATGGATGGCTATCTTTGCTTAGATTAGTACAATGTATGAACCCTCACAAAAGTAAGATTGTAGAGCCATTTGAGGACTTAAAATGGCACTCAAGTCTTCTTCTTTGTTGTGATATTCAATCCACTGTAGATATATTACTCCAGATCATTTTTTTGTTAACCAGAATCCCAGGTGATTCAAGCTTAATGCCTCTTTCTTTGGAATATGAAGGACTAGATTTAACTACTTTTTGTATATTTCGCCTCGTACTAAATACTGTACAATCATTGATTCAGTGGATTCACATTACCAGCATTAATGAATCCTGGAATATTAAATATGAATATGTGGAAAACAGATCATTCAATATAGATAAGACTTTTGGTAGATACTTTGTTAAATTTGAGTATGCCTCAACTATAAATGGAAATTATACTCTACATAATCAAAGCATAATAGAAAATTGGGCTTCTATACATATTCCACTCAACAGGACTTCTTTACAACTTATTTACATTTACTTGGATTACACTTCGAGAAAAAAAGATTGCATAGACTCCAAGTATATTTTTGAATTAGTAGAAAATCTCGGTATTTTGAATGACGTGTTAAAAATATCAATAATAGAGCACCCATTAAGAGCATATTGTTTTGTCCACCAGGCCTTTTATTTAAATGATGGATCTTGGCTTAGGAATGGATTAAGTCCAATAAACGAGGCTCAGTTCTACAAGAAGTCACACTGGTCAACAATGTATATACTTCTTGATATCTTCTCAATTAGGTTGGTTTTGAATATACTTGACAATCAGGACAGCATATTGTTTATGATTTCTTCAATTTTGACTCACTTTAATTTAATTGAAGACGAAATTAATTGTGAAAATAATAATCATCATTCTAAGAAAGACATGGATATGGTGGACCATTTTCAAATAAGTTCAGATACAGATAATAATAGTATTTTGAAAGATGTGAAAGAATCTATTAATCCTTGCTTTAATGTACTTGGCTTAAGAAAAGCTATTGATAAGAAGGCAAATTGTGCAGTGCTATTTATTATGGATATATTCACTAAAATCACATCTCTTGATCTTCCTAATTCTCTCTCATTTAATAAATCAGTATATAGATATTTGCTTGTTCAATACTTGATAAGAAAAAATAGATCCAGATCAGAAATTCAAGACGGCCTCCCAATTTCCTCCTCTTCATCCTTGTACTATGGAAATTTTATTCAGTCAATAAAGTCTTCAAATCTTAACACTATCATTGATGAGATTTTGGACTCATTTTGTGAGAAAATCCCCGCTTTTGATAACAAGCCAATTCTGTATAAAATTAAGCAGCCAATTGGATGGATGTTATATGATCCTCTTTTACCAGTTAAGTTCTTAGGAAGTGAAGATAACTCCAACGGTGAATCTATATGCTCGTACTTTAATGATTGGCCAAATAGCTTAAGTAAAAATTCTAAATTATGCAGAGATGTAATTAGTATTGAGGATGGTAGTTTAAAAAAGAGACGAATAGGTGAGAATAGCATGTTAGAACATAATAATAGAAATCAAAATGGTATTTTCGGTAAAAATGAAATAGAGGAAGCTCAAGATAATTCAGAGAGAAAGTTTATAAATAATAAGTTCACCAAGTTTCCTATTAAGCTATGCCATATTCCTTTAAATGAACATTTCTCCTCTGCAATACATTTCAACTCGAGCCAAAACATGTATATCAAATCTATTCTGCTTTCAAATATACTTCACTTGGCTCTTCCTAAACTTTTTGGACTATGTATAAGCCAAACACTCATGGATGATGTGAGAATAATACACCATTCTTTCATTCTACTTTTCAACTTGATTAATATAGAAATAATAGAATACATTTACAAGGCTTTTAAAGCCAGCAATAATGAAGAATCCCAAACAAAAATAGAATTTAATAGAGTTCCTCTAAATACTGAAGAACCAGGAACAAAGAATCAAACAAACAAGGAAATTTTAGAATTTAACGAGGATCCAACCTATGAGTTCTTTTCAATTCCATTGGAAGCGAATACAAATTTTAAACAAATAGG
Organism: Cryptosporidium ubiquitum; assembly: GCF_001865345.1. Classification (NCBI taxonomy): domain Eukaryota; phylum Apicomplexa; class Conoidasida; order Eucoccidiorida; family Cryptosporidiidae; genus Cryptosporidium; species Cryptosporidium ubiquitum. The sequence goes on along the minus strand of NW_021639815.1, from coordinate 418,250 downwards.
AGGTTTAAATTCACCAGTATGTAAAAATTCACACTCTAGCAGGTTGTTTAATGTCTCAATTTACTGTTTAAATCAAGATGGAGACAATGATGATTATCAGTACTTTGCAGTTCAACCTAATCTCTGTAGTTTGATTAAAGAAGAGCTAAGCAAAAAAGTGGGAAACAACTTAATTCAGAATACCACTCCTATAGTGCTCAAAGATTTGAATATGATTAATATTTGTGACCTGCTTAGAAAAAACCGAATAGAAAGTGTATTTGAGCTCCTAATTACACCATTAATTTTAAGTTTTGAGAATGATATAAGACATGAAAAACCTTTCTGCCTGATGGATATATTAGTGGAAGTGTTGTATTCTTTAAGAATTAATGATAATGACATTCATTTAGGAAAAGATAAAAACAAGTTTAAGTTTGTTAAGAAAGATGTTTTAAAGTTAATTCCTATTGAATCTTCGTTCTTTTTAGAATGGGGGTTATCTATTGCAAATCACACAAGTCCTGAGATAGAATCTTACTTTAGGAGTTACTTAGAAGGTCTTTATATGGAGAGAGTAGCATCTTTGCAGGAAAAAGCTATTAATTTGAAGGAAACCAATTTTAAAGAGAAAATACAAGAGAAACAAAAAAATATTCTACAGGAGTATATGAAAAAACAAAAAAATTTTATGAACAATTTTAAAAAGTCTATGCTTTTAAGTAATGAGGAGAATAAGGTAGATAACCAGGATGGGATTAAGTTAGAAAAAATATGTGTTGGCAACCAAGGTGTAGATAATGAAGAAAATTCTGATTTTTGTGTATTTTGCCATGAGCTAATTAGCGGTAATCAAGGCCATGATAATAATGATGAGCATATTGCAACTTTTGGATATCTGGATCTACAGAATACCAGTTTGGACTCAAAAAGAAATATACAAAGTGACACAACCTTGGATGGCCTCCAACCAAATTTTGGATATACTTCATTTTACTTAACAATATGTGGGCATTTAATACATTATAAGTGCGTTTCTCAGTATTATAAGTTATTTAATAATGAAATATCATCTGGTTCAAATGATGGCAGTTCAAGATCAGGCCAAGAAACTAGGCAAATACAAACAGAAGAATGTAGTTTGGAGATGAAATCTAAAATTCAGTATGTAGGGTTTCCATTGACATACTACAAGAACAAAGTAGCACTTAGTGTGAAACAAGTGGGTACCAGAGATAAAGTAGAAAATTTTGATAAAGCCAATGTGGAAACTTCTAGCAGCTCAATTCACGTATTATCTTCTATATCTGATAATCTTGGATCAAAATTCAATAATAAAGTTAGACAGTATGACATTAATAAACAAATTTACCATTTAACCAACTTAACATGCCCATATTGTAATACATTCTCCAACATAATTCTTCCTTTCAAATACTTTAAAAGAGAGGATTTAATGATGGAAAAAGGCAATGAAGAAAAAAACTTTTTGGTTTGTAAAGATGATTACTTGATGCAAGTTTTGGATATACTAATGGATTTTCAGAGAAAAGATGAAATATTTAATCTTTTTGGTGACAATTATGAAGGAAATTCTGAATTAAATAATATAGAAATTGATATAGAGAGTATCCCAATACTAGAGCAAATTCTTTCAATACTGACTTTGTTTAATCATTTACTTCCTTTCAACATTCCTGGCGTAAATTTGTTTATAAATGGAATCCCAGGTATTAATCCAATAGGTTTCTTAATTAAGATTATAAGTGACAATATTGTAATAGACACCATCTCAAACTCTGATGAGGCTGGATTGTTTTTTATCAAGCCATTCCCTTCTTCAAGAAGTTTAATGTACAAAATTGTTTTTGATTCTTTAAGAAGCATTATTAATCATTTCCCATCTTTGTCTATTTCAATGATTTACAATTTATTCCCAGTAGTTAGAGATGAAAGTAAAATTGATATTTGGGACTTTATTTCACTCCAATCACCTACAGCTAGGTTTCAAATTCTGGTAAACTTGGTGATTCTAATTGATGCAACTAGATCATTAAGGAGGCAAAATAGCCAAGATAACAATCATTCTGGTAGTTTTTGTCATACAAAGATGAATGATTTACATGCCAGTATAGGGATTAGCTGTTTACATAATGACATTAGGGATAACTTTGAAAGAGAGAGTGAAAGTGATGAAACTTTGGATGATGATAAGTTAAGAATTACATATATTATGTTGAATATGTTTATTTTGGAGGTATTTTCAATTGTTTGGACATTTTGGAACCCAGAATGGGATCAAGATGAGGGGATCTCTAATATAAAGAACCCAATAGTCCAACTCATTTTAAATCTGAATAAAAACAAAAGAAGCCAAGTTGATGAGGAAAGTGATGAACAAAAAGATAATCAGTTAAATGAGAATGAAGTTTTATCTTTTTTTCAGGATTTGATTTATGGTAATGTATTTAATTTGCATAAGAAATTAGATTCTAATTCAGGAGAGGTTGAATATAAGGCTCAGAAGATAAATAATCTTTCAGATTCGAGGATGAATGTTAATATTTTTGGAGCTTTACCAATTCAAATCACTCCAGTGAATAGTGAAATATTGGTTTCTGAGAACAAAAACAAGAGTGAAAGGTTTTATTCTTTTAAGTTGAAAGATTATATGGATAAAAAAGTAGGTAACAATATACATGAATTAAGTTTGAATAAATATCCAAGGTATATACTAAATGTGAACTCAAGTTATTTAAATACTAAGAAAACATCTAAAAAGTATAATCAAAACCAGGAAAATGGGCTTATGGAGGAATTTAAACTTAAAGATATCAAAAAACTTAAAGACATAATTAATCTTGGGATAATAATTTGGCTAAAATTGGTTATTGGATTCCAAAACATTTACATGGAGGGAAAAAGCAAAAAAAATGATAATTCAAATCACAAGGATAACGGATTAAATGGTTGTGAGGATAATAATTTAAGTGAGCAAATCTCCATATTATTAGAATCCATTTCTAGTAGATTTTGTGCAAATGCAAATATTCTAGAAATGGCTTGGAAAACTCTAACAGAATTTGATGTTGAAGAACGAAATACAAACCCTAAAAATTCAAGTATTGTAATGATGAAATCTTTGTTAAGCAACATATTAGAAAGTAACCTTTTTATAAAGTTAATTTCAAAAAAGAAGCCAATAATTCCGTTATCTTCCTTAGAAGTATTTAAAATTCAAGATAATTTGGATAATGTAAAGATATTATTGTTTAATAGTAATATCGATTCATTTTATAAGAATTTGAATTTTGAGGAGTTTGAAATATTTAAGAACTCATTTCAAGAATTGGGAAAGAAGTTTCTACATATAAATGAATATGGCCAAAATATTGTAATTTATAATGGCTTTAATCAGTCAACTATTTTACCTCCTAAAATGTTTCACAATCTTTATAATAAACTTTTATCGAAACCAATAAAACATTGGAGCAGAAAATACTGTAATAATATTAATAATCTTTTGATTTGTATTTCATGTGGAAGTATACTATGTACAGAATATAATTGTTGTAATGAAACTGAAACTAGTACAAATTTATCATCTTCAATTTTGAGTTCTTATTTCTATTGTCATACAAAAGGAACAGGTAGAACAGAAGATGAAAACATATCTTCGTACTCAATTCCGTTTGGATCTGGTTTAAATATATCTTTAAGGTCTATCCCAATTAGGGACCATATAGCAAAATGTGGAAAAGGACTATCTTTTTTCCTTCATGTTTCGTCATCAATTATACTTTCGTTTAGAATTGATATTTCTTCAACTAAAAATGAGGCTAATGGCAATTTATTTAATTGGATTGAGGCAGACAAAAGGCTTTTATATGGTGGAAGAGCATGCGAATTTTCTACTCTTTATGTGGATGAATATGGAGAAGAAGATAAGTACTTGATTAGAGGAAAACCTATGATTTTGTGTCCGTACCGTTGGATTAAATTACAAAATATTGTTCAAAAAATTAACGCAAGAAGAAACACACATTTAAATTGGCGTTCATTTCAACCCTTTGAGTTTCAATCAATAAATGCATGACGTGTAATTTAATTGATAGATATTTAATACATAATTTTGTTTATTATATTATATTGAAAAAGGATTAGTAACTATTATTATGCACAATTTGTTCTTTTCTCTATTTAGCTTCAAATTTATTTAATTTTTTATTTTTCCGGCCTTAGAAGTTTTCAACCTGATAATTCTCATTTTGCCTTAAAATTAGGGGTGTAAAAAAAAAAAAACGAATAAGTTATGAAATTAAAATATTTATAAAACCAAAAAGCAACAACACACAATTGATTTCCGACAGATTTCTTAATTTGGGTCAATCTATTCATAACTTAACACTACTGGACATATAAAACATGGTTTCAAACGAGGAAATTGAAAATTTTATTAACATTTCTGGGTGCACTGACTTTGAAATTGCAAAGAGGTATTTAGAAATGTATCCTGGAGACATGAATAGTGCTATTAATGAATATTTTTCTAACTTAGGTAATGAATCTACAAGTAACAGAAACACTAGCCATCCAGGAAACAATTTATTTCATGATGAAGAAGATGTTAGAACACCTATCCCATCTTTTAATGACCAGCTCATTCCAGATGATCATAATATCTTAAATTCTTCTCAATTTTTGCAGAATCAAAGAATGGTAGGAACTGAAGATATAATTCCTCCAGTAGATGATTTTTCTTCTCAAATGTTTTCTCCACCTGAAATTATTATGTTTTCTGAACCTTTTGAAATAGCAAAAGAAAAGGCTAAGTCTCAAAAAAAGTTGATTTTGGTTAATATCCAAAGTCCCAATGAATTCTCTTCTATGATTTTGAACAGGGATATATGGAATGATTCCTTAATAATAGAATTTATTCAAGAGCATTTCATTTTTTGGCAGAGAAGTTGCAGTACTCCTGAAGGAAGCGAATGGTTGAATTTATATAACGTAGCAAAACTTCCTCATGTTTCCGTTATTGACCCAAGAACAGGTAGGCAACTCAAAGTTTGGGATGTTGCTAAATCTTTTTCTGATTCCATTTCAGCTTCTTCTGAGATTATTGAATTTTTAGAGTCAGAAAATACACTTAGAGCTTTTAATAGGATTTCAACCACCTCTAATACTATTGCTCATGAAGTAGGTAGTTCCACTGTTACAAATATTTCAGAACAAAGCTCAGATTCTTTTTCTACTAATACTAATATAAACACAGTTCAGACAACCCCAGGCATAGTTCCAACTCAGAATCAAGTTCAGCCACAGCCAAACACTCAAGTAGAAGTCCCAAAAATCAATTCTGAATTGGCAATGCTACACATGGAAAGGATGAGAAGGAGGAATTCTGAGAAAAAATGATCAAAAAAGAGAGAAATTAAAAAAAAAAAAAAACCACTGCAAACAATCTTAATTAAATATTTAAGAAATAAACACTAATAACTAGTCTTGATAATAATTCTAGCAATAGTAATAGCAGTAATAGCATTTCTAATTCAAATAATAAGCAAACACAAGGTAGTGTGTAGAAAAGAACTAATTTAAAACCGAATATAAAAATACATCACATGTCATATTAAGAGTTTCTCCTTAATGACACATTGTTATCACTCCAATTTTAAAAAGAAAAAACACAATCAGGAGAATACCACACCACAATTCCTTCCGATAAAAACGATATTTCTGTATTAATCGGATTAGAAAGTTCTTCCACTTCTCAATATGAATTCAAATGATTAAGTACACACTTCCTCGAAATATCAACAAACTTTCTCTCGATATTTAGAACCAATTGATTATTAACTTTAATAACATTCTTCACGTCTTCTCCACTTAATATTTTCTTCCTTACAGAGAAAGGCCAAATTAAGAATGAACTCTTATTAGAACCATTTTAGATATCTGGATTCTTAGTAACAGAAATATTCTCATACGGAGATACCGAACATCCCTTTGTTTCTTTCATAAAAAAGAAACAAATTATAGAAAGTAAACCACAACAAATGGATGAGAGGGCGTAGACACTCAAATCCGAAATAATGTAAGAAAGTGGTATATAAATTAAACTAACGAGCCAATTCAAAATAGATGATAAACCCATTCCTGTAGAGCGAATTTCTGTTGGTAGAGCTTCTGGTACATATGCCCATAATACTGGTGAAAGAGCAAGCTGGAAAGATGCAAGGAAAGTAGTGAAAACGATAATTGAAACAACTGGAATGATTATACTGGAGATGTAGTTTTTGAAAATGGTAAAAAGACCAAGAAGTAGTAAAGAAAATGAATTGGTTGCTGAACCAATAATAGCAACGTTCCTCCTTCCAAACTTCTCAATCAAATGCCCTCCAAAGAAACAAGATATTGTCTCAAATATTGATGTAAAAATGACTATGTAAATAACTTTTTCCTGGGGAAGACCAGAAGCTGACTCAATCAATGAATTCATTTTCTGAGCAAAAATTCCAATTCCACTTCCACTTACTCCAACAGTAATAACAAGAGTAATGAATGTTGGTAGTATGTACTTCCTACTAAATAACATTGAATATGATACATTTTGGCTCATTTTGTCCTCCTCAATACTTTTCTTATTACTTGATAATAGAGATTCCATTTCACCTGATACTACAGAAGGATCTTCATAAATCTTGTGAAGTAGCTCTTCAGCTTCAGCAAATCTCCCTTTAGATAATAGAAAACAGGGAGTTTCTTCCTTACAATAAAAGTTTATTGCAATAATCATAATCAAAGAAATTATTGTGGGAATAAAGAATAATAATCTGCAATAAAGAATATAAAATTCAAGATCATATTCATCCAGGTATCTGATAATCGGTAAGAATACACCAAAAATATATGATAAAGTTTGACCCCCTGGTATAAATAGACCAAAAAGAGTTGTATATAAACCTCTTTTGTGTTTGGGTGAAATTTCTGAGATATATGTAACTGATGCAGCTGAGAGCCCTAAAGAAGCTCCACTTATAAATCTCCCAATACAAAATACTGTGAAGTTTGGAGCAAAGCTGGATAGAATGCCACCAATAGCAAAAGGAACTAAAGCCACTTTAAGTGCAAAACTTCTGCTTCTTCCTACGACATATTTAACTGCAAAACAACTTAGTAAAGATGCTGTAAAGAATGCTAGAGTCATCTTATACATTGCATATGATCCATTTTCACAACTTGACCTCTCTAAGAGAGAACCTTCTGTCCCACATAATTCATAATCTAAAAGAACATATGGACCTGTAAAGTTCAGTATTGACAAATTAATTCCAAATAATAAAGAAATGCTCAAGGCTATCAAACAGCGCTTTAAGCTATAATTGGCCATTGTTAATGTTCGTAAATATTTAAATAATTAATATATTTAATTTATTACTTGACTCTTTATTAGTATAGAAGGTATTTTCTATATACAAATGGTCACTTTTAGTTAAGGAGACTCGAAATGCACCGTTATAATACCAGAATATCAAAGTTTTTCTTATCTAAAGATAATAAATATTAAGTTTTCCCAATATTATTATCTTCCGAGATACGATGAAGAATCTGGGATTATTTCTACTTTTTAATATACATATTCAGTAAAATACAAACATTTCCCGCTGTCTAGTATGACAGTTTTGCCAATATAAAATAATTAATTATTAATTATAAATATATAAATAGGTAAATATATGGAGAAATAAAGAAATAAATAAATAAATATAGATACATATATATTTATTTATTTACGGTGACTACTAATTTAACTCTCTTTCAAGAAAATATAGAGTTCAAAAAGCCAAGACGTGACGAATAATTGATGTCTGAATTCTGAGAAGAATTTAAACATTGAGAATTATTCAACATAATGTTCTTGTATGTCTCGAATTCCTCTTGTATAGATTTTACTTGACTTGCTATTTTTTCCTTGATGTTTTCCAGCTCACATAGAAATTGCTCAATGCTTACTTGAGATTTAACCCCTCTTGAAAACACTCTCTGTAAAGTACCTTTGGAGTTCTTCAAAAGGCTTATGAAATCATTTATTCCGGAAATAATGTCGTCAATAAGAATCCGTGCAGGATCAACATCTATAGATTCCAACATTGTTAGATTAAACCAAGTGGGGGCGACAAGTCCTCTATTAGACTGGTTTTGACCGTGATTTTGTCCCTGTAATTGATTCTGATTCTTGTTAGTTAAAATGCTTTCTTTTACTAGAGACAACGCTCTATTGGTGACTTCTTTAATACATTCTTGATCAAAAGAATCTAGTAAAAATTTGATATATATTTTAAACCAATACTTAAACTCACTTCTTGACTTGACTATAATGCTAGATACTAGTTGGTGTTCAATATGCATCTTTGTATGAGGAACATTTCCATTCAAATCCTCGTTAATTACTTTAGCCTTACTTTTTTCGTCAAAGTTATGGTCCTTAGATGAACTTTTAATTATGTGAGAATTATCCTGTGTAGCTTTAGTTTCTACTTCGAATTGTGGTTTCTGAAAGTGACTGGAATCATCCATTTTATCCTGATAGGAATTTTCTGGTTCATCTTCTTCATTATAATCATCAAACAAAGAAGTACTCAAAATATTCTCAAAAATAGATTGCATTTTCTGTTGGATTAAATGGTTAACTTTTTGAGAGTGTTGATGATTAAGTAATATTTGACGAGAATTTTGTTGGATTTCCCTTAAAAAAAAACATTCCTGGACCTGAAACTTTGAATCGGTATCAAACCATCCTCTTGGGTCTAAACAGACACTACTAATTTCAATCTCTGATTTTGGATGTTCAGCTGAAACAGCCTCAGAGACTAACTCTAACAATTTAGCTTTTTGAAAGTGATGATGACTTTTTTGTAAGATTTGCATATAAGTTTTTGGGAAAACCATTGACCAGAAGTCTGATCTACAATGCTCTAAATCATCAATTCTGACAAAACTTGAGATGTTGAACGAGTAAGAAAATGTCTTTCCATCGTCAAAGTAAAGTATTATAATGGGATCGTCAGTTTTTTCTTTAAGCTGATTAACCTTGTGACTTGAATAGAAATCTACTCTGGAGAGCTTGTGACTGCTCAGAAATGACCAATCTGCATCTAAAACCCAATTAATACTAAATCCTGAAGAAAAACAAGTAGAAGTATTTGGCAAAAAAGATGGAGAAGATTCATAATCATTTAAAGAACCATGAATTTGAAAAATTTTGATCTTACCATTGATTGTAACGAGTAAGATCATATCCAAGGACTCACTTAATACAACTTTTAATACAAAAGGTAAAGATATAACCCCAATTAAAGTAGACCCTGTGTTAAAATTTAAAAATTCCAAATTAGAGCTTGCAATAATATCTTTTCTTTCTAAAATATCAGAATATATTACCAATAAAATGTCTTTAATGCGAATCATGTGAGTTACTACATTATTGTTACTTATGGGTTTGTACCATAACATTTCTTTTGAAACATTTGAAATTTCATTTTCTTGCAAGGTTTCTTGTCTCATACAAATGATTTCAGTCGAAGAATATCTATTTCTATTAATATTTTCAATAATTTGTCTATTATCAGCAAAAACTGCCATTTTATAGTTTTTTTGATTCATTATAATATTTGTTTCAATAGCCAATCTTGGTGGAATGATTACGCTATCTCTCCATTCTTTAATAAATTGATTATTTTGGTGTTCAGGAAGATGAAAATTCATTTGAGTGTTATTTTCTTTGATAGAAGAATGAATTATATTCTGATTTTCAGAATTCTTTTCAAATTGACCATCAATGTCTCTGTTTTGATCGTTGGAAGCTACTTTAATTTCATTTGTATTATTTTCTTTAATTTCCTGATTTTTCTTGAATTTCTTACTAGTACCTTGATTTTGATTAATATTTTTACCAATTATTTGATCTTCTTGTGTAATAGAAATATTACTTGAAACTGCATTATCATTAATTTCATTTTTCCCATCAGATTTATTGACGTACATCTCTGTAAGGTTCAATGGTTGTATTCTCCTGATCTTTGTTCCTTTACTACCAATAACAGCTTCTTGTGTTCGTTCTTGATGTTCTCTAATTTCATTTGCTGTGATTACAGGTAAAGAAAGATGCTTTGAGAATAAATTAGGTTCTCCTGATGATTTTATCTCCATACTTTGTAAACTAGGTTTTTCAGGTATAAATTCAAAGTTCCAATAGTTCCAGTTTGAATAGTAAAACTCTGAAGAATCTTTTGAAGAAGTTTTAGCAAGTGAAAACTCTTCAAATTCAAAAGATATTAACGTTAATTTGTTATCATCAGATCCTATTAATACTGAGTTATTAAAATTATTAAATGAAATATCCGTAACACTGGCTTGCTCGTCCATAAAGTTAGTCAAAACCAAAAAACATTCTATTGACTTAATCTTCGATTTAGATTTCAAGTCATAAATAACCTTCCAAAAGCTTAAAGAACCGTCCTGAGAACTTTGAGCGCATAGGGAAAATATCTCATCCTTTTCTTTAATAACTGTTGACGAAAATTGGAATATTCTTACCCTTCTTTGATGACCTCTTAATCTATAGGCTTCTGGAAGTTCCAATTTACCTTTAATACTTGTTTTTCCTTCGTTATGTAAATTCCAAATATCAGATTTAATACTCTCCCCTCCTTCCAATTCATAATTCAAAAGCTTACAAAGTTCTTCCCATCCAAATGGTTTGGTATCTGATATATCTCTAAATGGAAACAAACAAGAAAAATATGATGTACCAACTTCTCCATATGGGCAACCAATCAAACACGTTAATGGATCGAAAACTGGCCTTCTAATAAATGTTAATATACAAGGGGAGTTAATGATTAATCTTTCTTCTTCTATTAAAAAAGATAATGTAATACAGTTCCGTTTTGTTAAAGTTTCCTTTCCATTTTCTTTATTATACTCAACATTAAAAATAAGCAATCTGCGACTACTCATTTGGGATGCCAAAAAGAACCCTCTAGCGTCTGAACAAAGTCCACTTACATGCCCAATTTCAGTATGTAAAATAGGCATATTTCTGTTACGCATTCCCGTTTCAACAATATCTCTAATGAATAGATTAGATGATTGGCATCTTTCTTCCATATTATAAACAATTAAGTGTCCAGAAATAGTTCCATTCACTAATACCCTTGACCCTTTAAGCCAACAGATATCTGCACACTCATTCACATCACTACTTGAAAATGTTACATATACTGTCCAGTTCTCAAATAATTCATTTAATTCTTTATCTTCTCCCTCAGTTTCAAATCCGCCCACATTCAAATTCCTGGGAGTTCCTGAGCAACACCCAGATCCTTTATAATAAATTGCGATTTGTTCCATATCCACAATTGCAAGATACTTTCCATCTTGACTCCATCTACACATCTTAATTAAAGCAGATGTTGAACTTTCAATAAATGCTAATTTTTTGTGTTTTCCATTATATTCAAATAACCAAATGTGAACCCCCTTCTCACCACAAATAGCAACTCTCTCTTTATCCCATTTTTCACCGATTGGATGAGGTTGGAAAGATACCGAAAGTATTCCATCTCCGGGTGCTTTTATTTCTTTAATCTTTTCTACTTTCATCTATCCACTCAAAATCAAAACTTTAAAGATTTCTGTTAATTAGGAGTTGATTCTTCATCAGTATTATTTAAATTTAATTATATTTTACAAATTTTGCTTGCTTAATTAATAATACACAATTTCCGCCAATTTTCTTGATTATGGCTTCATTATGGTTACCAGTTAAAGCAAATGAATTGTTAATTAAGAAATATTTTACTTATTTATAATTCCTATTACCAAAATCATTTACTGTATTTTTTTATATTAACTTTTTTTTTTACCTCGTTTATTCATTTTTAATTATATTCAGGTTCTTAAGCTCGTAATCTTTTTGTATAAGTTTGTATACGCATTTCTCCACTTATTTGTCAAATCCTTTAAGTATATAAAGGGTATTCCTTCTTCTGGATTATCTTTTAAAATTGAATTTTCAAGCCCTTCTTTGATTTTTATTTCCAAAAAAAATTGTTCTTTAATTATTCCTATTAAGCTTTTTATGCACATTCTAATTTCCTTGGTGATACTATTAATTTTCGAAAACCTTTTTAATGAATATTTTAAGTCTTTTAATATTGATAAATTACTTTTTTCGGACTCATCCTTTTCAAATAATAGACAGAGAAGCAGTAATATAGATGTAGAAAGTACTCTTGGAGGATAAAGTACCATTGCTTGGTGGAGTAATGACAGTTCTGATATATATAAGGCACTCGAATAGAAATATTTTGGCAATCTATTCTTATTTACCCCTTTCAAAACTCCAGAATCAAAGAATGAGTCCAAATAATCAATAAGCGTGGCTTTGTCTGCTATTTTGAATTGTAAGGTATTTAGTATTTCAACTTCCATGTTTATCATATCTTTAGGATTGAATTCTGAGTTGCTCATTATACAGTAGTCTAATAGAACTGCGGGATTCATATCTTCATATTTTGATGCAATGTGAAGACATGTTGCACCAACCAATTGGAGATTATCGCAGTTTATTAACCCATTTTTGTCATTAAGTCTGATAAATCTATCAAATAGGGTTATTCCAATGTGAATGGTTGCTGGTCTGAATTGAAACTTTCTATGTACCCCTATAAGCCAATCTAGAACTATTACTCTACATATATTATTCATTCCATTCTCAATCAACTTTTTGTTGTAATCATTTTTTTCTTCCTGAACTTTGGTTGAACTTTTTGCTTCAAACCCGTAGGCCAAATCCAATTTTTTATTATCTACTTTATTCAATTTATTGTTAAGCGTTCCGTTTTTGAATGTTCCATTTTTGTTTATTACCTTCTTTTTATTCACTTTAACCATATTATATAGTTAATATTATTTCTTTCGCTTTTTTAAAAAAATTTTTTACTGTTAATTTTTGCTTAATTAATTTTTTGTTATATTCCTTTACAAAATTCTACTATTATAAACCTTTTTTTTCCAAATTGAACAAAAAATAGTATCCAACTCCGAATTTCAAACTAATTCTCTCTAAAAATTCCACCATTCACTCCTCAATGAAACCTTCCACTTATTCTTTAATTTATGACATGTAAATATGTAAATAAATTATTATTTTCTGAAAAATTCGTTTGTGCCGCCTGAATTATGCACGGTATTAGTATTAAACTACTTTATCGGTATGACAATTTTGACATTAAGTTTGTCCACATGCAAAAGAAATAATAATTTTAGTATTAGTAAACATTTTAAATCAGAAAAATAAAAAAGTACAAAATTAAAAATAAGAATAAAATGTTTTAAAATTTAATCGAACTCATTTATAACTTAATTAAAACTTGAATAAAAAAAAACCTTTTCTAACTTTGAGTAATGGTAGTTTTCATTCACTAGTGATTTTCATTTTGCAAAACTATTGGAACGGTTACATATCCAGGAGGAGGAATAGGAGGTGGACCTTCCGGAATTAATGATGGATCGTGAACAGTTAAAGAAATTGTACCTTGGGTAACATTTGGGTTTACTGGAGGAGAGTTAGGAGGCGGTATATTCATTGGCTGAGGAGCACAATTGGGTGCAAAGTTTTGTGGTGGAATTACTGGTGGGGCAAACGGTGGAGCATTGGTGAAAACTGGTTGTTGAATTTGAGGTGGATAATTAATAGGATGACCCATTTGATTAAATATTTGAGGTGGAGGTGGTTGAGGTGGGGGTGGTTGAGGCGGGGGTGGCCCAACTGGAGGAGGATGAATGAATTGTACAGGAGCTCTTGGAGGGCCAGCGTTAACAGGGAATCCATTTTGGAAGTTGGGGTTAGGCTGACGATTCATTTGAGCATTGTGGTTTCTAAACATCATCCTTTCTCTCAGTGCCTGTAAATATCTGGTCAACTTCTTTGTTTCTGCCATTCTAAATTGCTTTTCAATCCTTTCTCGAGTTTTCGTTCTTTCCCTTTCTCTAAAGTATATAATTAAAAAGGCAATTGTAGTACAAACGAGCATACATGACAAAATAGATATAGTAATGATTGCCCATAATGGCACTTCATTCTCCTAAATTAAAAAAGTTGAACAGTTGAATAATTGTTAATAATCAAAGTGATCGCAAGTTTATATTCAATATTTGTTATATTAATTATTATTAAGACAAGATCTTAATAGAAAAAAACATTTCCCCTCATTAATATAACTCATTTGAATAAAAAAAAGAGTAAAACTTACAGTTTCAAGAACGGCATTTTCAGCAGCTGTGCTGCCAAGAGTGTTAATATCATTATTCATATCGGAATCGGCCATTTATCATTTTATTCTTATTAATTAAAATAATTAATCAGCCACTTAGTACTACAAGTAGCAATATTCAAATATATGATGCAACTCTCTCGCTTTACCTAGATCTTCAAAAAATTGCCAATAATTAGTCAGAAAACTGGCTTAATATTAACAACTTCCAAATGAAGATATGGAAGAAATTTTAGTGATTGTATAAGGACAATATATATATATATACAGAAATATATATAGTTGGCGGGAACACACAACGTAAATTGTGGCGCCACTATAAAGATTAGTTTATATTGATTAAAGAAACATAGATTCAGCCAGTAAAGTACCCAAAAGATCAAAGAAATAAAGTAGAATAAAATAAAACAAAACAAAACATTAGAATCAGGTTATGTAGGCTTGCTTCCAATCGAATAATAAATAGTTCGCTATGTTTATTCCAAATTTATATTTCTAAAATGCCGTTAAAAATAAAATTTATTTGTCAGAATTAAATGCAATAATAAATCTCAAAATATAGATGAATATATCAATAATGTATGAATGAATCAATAAAGCAGCCATAACATAGTCATCCTCGTAAATCATGTGTTTTCCCCCGCCAATAACACTTTGAGTTGCATACACAAGACAAAATGAAAGGAATAAAACTGCAATTGGTGATATTATCAACTCAACAATTCTGACCTTTGGGAAGAACATGTATATGAAAGAGAATGCTAGAAGTGCAATTGTTCCAAAGAACACAAATGATTGATATGATGTAAAGTCATATTTTGTTTGGAATGAGAATATAGTTAATGAAATAACAACGACTGAAGTAATTGAAAGTGCCATAAGCAGATACTTTGTATTAACGATTAAAGTTAAAAGTGATAAAAGCACTCCTTCTGAAACCGTTATTAAACAGAATAATGCCATCTTACTTGAATGATTTTGCAATGAATCAATGTAGTTATACAATACATAGAATAATATGGAAGAAATCATTGCAAAAGCAAAAGCAGTGAATTGAATTATGGTTATATTCCTGATCATGAATGCTTTCAATTGTGGAATATGCAAAACCATTATTGATAAAGCCAAATCAAACAATACTTGTAAAGTTACAAGCATATATACACGGCGAATAAATCCATGTCTTATACTTTTGGAAAATGACTCAAACTCTTGGCTCTCCAAGTCAAGATTTTCATCTTGAGTATTAGCTTCAACTCTAACAAAAGCCATTGTGAATTCTTCAAACTAGTCAAAAAATGGGCTCTACACAGTGTTTAATATGGAAATGCTCTGTGGCACAGAGAACAGTTACAAAAATCGCTACAAATCAATGAAAACAGCTTTTTCTTGATTTTTAATTATTTTTCTTTTCTGTTAATTCAGGTAATTATTATTTTTTAATCTTGTATATTTGACTAACTTGATTATTTATCTACCGCCTATCCGCAAAATTTATTTGGCCTCTAATTATTTCATATAAGCGGGAAAAATGATTTGTTTAATAAAAGAAATGTATTAATACACACAGATATATATTTTACTTTAATTACATTAATAATGGAATTAGTTATTCATTTTGTTGAGTTAAAATATATTTTGTCTTCTGTTTTTATATTTGAAATGAGCATTTTCATAGATTGCAATAATTAATTGTTTTAAAGTTTTTTTATTGAAATTCCAAAAAAGTGATGTGGAATATTTTTTTGTTGTAAAAATAAATGTGATCGTTATTGTTTAGCGAATGAATATATTCTATTTTGAGTAATCTTAGCACTTATTTTGTTGGCATTTCAGTTATTCTGAGTAAATATTTTCGAATTATGCTTTAAAATAAATCTCTAATATTGGTTAATGTTACCTGTATACTAATTTGTTGTACCCAATTCCTTATTAATTAGCTGTTGTTATCTTCATCTGTTTTTATGAAATACAATGCCAGGTACGCTGTTTTTGGAAAAATGAAATTAGAGATTTTCTAAGATACCTGAATATAGAAAAAGTATTTTTTTTAATACCTAATTAAAAGAAACAGCTACTAAAATGGGCAATGCTGCCCAGCACATTTAGAAAAATACGAAAGAAGACAAACAAGAATTTAATATACTAAATAAAGAAAAGTCTTTTGTGTGCATTAGTATTAGAGCATAGGTATAAATATTTAATCATATGTGGCTTGTAAACTTTGACTATTTAAATAATATTTAAGATTCATTATGTAAATTTCTTAATTAATATAAAGTGGCGCCCGCCATAATATATTATTTGATTAATATAAATAAATATTAAGAAATAAAAATAAATTAAATAACTAATAGGAATATGAAAACTAACAATTAATTATTTAAAGTCAAAAGTAGGCGTATAAATTAGGTCTTGTTGCAACCTTATTAATAATAGCTAGAGAAATGTGTTAGCAGTTACAACAAATAACAATAAATGTATAATGAATTAAAAATTGATAATAACGCCCATACGCCAAATTTTATTTTTCAAAAATAATAAATTTATAAGATTTTTATAGGCCATCAAAATTTGTATTTATTGAAGGTCCTACTGGAGAAGATAGCTAAACAACGAGTATTGGGCCCTACTTTAACTGGAGATTGATATAATTATACCAGTAAATTCAACCATTGATGAAGACGAGGAGTTAAACTTTAATATATTTGTACTTAAAATGGCACAGGTAGATCAGAAGATTATAGATTTACTTAATTCAGCATCCAGATATGATGTCTCAAATTTGGATATATTCGAAAATTGCGTAAAGGATCAGATAAAAAAAGGTCAATATAGTATTTTAAATAATTTAGTTGTTTTATTACAATATTCAATTTACCCAAAAAAAACTAATTTGGATATTGTACAGGATATTTTATTGCTCTCAATAATCAGAGGCCCACTGTCATCTGACTTTCTATCATGCAGTTATCAAATTCCATTATCAATTCAGAATGATCCCAATGTAAAGCAAATCATTCAGCTTAATGATTTACTAACTAGCTGTAGATATGCAAATATGTGGTCTTTATTGAAAACAAATGATCATCTCAGAAGTAAAGTTGAAAGAATAAAAGGATTCTACGATTCAATCCGCGATATTATCATATATTCAGTAAATTGTTCTCATAGTTGTATCAGTATCTCTGTATTAAGTGAGTTACTCGATTTTCCGAAGGATTCTGCAGAGCTTAAAAATGTTATTGAAAAGAATAAGTGGATATTGGATAGCGCATGCGAAATTATTAGGATCCCATTATCTGAGAGCCCAATTGAAAACGTTGATTCTAATGCAAATAAGAACAAATCACTTGGAAGCAATGAAGTTATTTTCAAAAATTATTTGAATTTACTTAGCAATAACTAAGTTTTCAACAAATTTTTATTATTTGACTTATCAGAATGAACTATATAAATATAATAGTCAATTTTGCTTTATATTATCACTTTTGGCTTAAATGTTAGTTTTGAGTATTTGAAAGCTATGAATGCTTTCCTTAATTCTTAAATGCCGTTTCTCATTTTTTTTTTTTTAAGTTTGAAAGTATTTTTAAATGTATTCTAATATACTACATTTTACTTAGAACTCCAAAGTTACAACCGAGGCACATCATTGTTTACTAGACTCTACTAAATATGTATTAAACACAATCCATCGACTTTTTATTAAGCCAAACAAGGTGATCTCACAACAAGATTCATGTTTTCAATTTCTATATTTTGAATTTTAATTCAATATGATTTGGCGCCAAGTCATTTTACGTCTCACGAAAATATGTAAGTAAAATTTGTCAAAGAAAAAACAAAGAATTGGAATATCGTAAAGTTTAATTAGAACTCTCAATACTTAAGTTTGAAAGATCAAATTGATTAGAAAAGTGCATATTAACTGATGAGTAATTTAAGTATTATACAAGGTGACTTAAATGAATTAAAGGCATTGAAGACACAATGCAAAAGAGATGGCGTTAAAATGATTTTGAGTAATCAAATCAGGTTATTGGAGGAAAAGCAAAGAAACATGTGTATTTCTGATGCGGGAAGGAAGAATGTGGAATGCAACAATGTGAATATTAACAATGCACCTGAAAACATTGCAAAAAAATCTAATGAGAACCTTCCACTAGAGGCCTATACTTCAATCACAAAATATAGCTGGGACCAATCTGATAAAAATGTTAAGATATATATTGATTTAGTTGGAGTTCAAAACAAACCTGAGTGTATTGACGTGAAGTATGGAAGCGACAATGTTGAAATGTACATCAAGAATTTGGACAACAAGTTCTACTCATTTACAGTTAAGTTACATGATAGCATTTCTACTGAAGAGTGTTCCCATAAAGTTAAGAAAGATATGATTGTCATAACTCTTAAGAAAACTAATACTTCAAGTAGGTGGCCAAGACTTTCTTATAAAGATAGTCCTCTTAAAAAATCTTCTGCCAGCCCAGATGTAGGTGCAGGTATGGGTAACTTTGGTGATATGGGTGGAGCAGGGATGAAAGACCCTATGGCTGGGATTCAAGATCTTATGAAAAAAATGTACGAGGAGGGAGATGATGAAATGAAGAGAACCATTGCTAAGGCTTGGACTGAGGCACAGAGTAAGAATTTGAAAATGCCTTAATTACAAAACAAATTTGAGAATATTTTAAGATATTAAAAAATTTGATCAAAACCACTCTTATTGGAACTTTGCTACTATTATTACTTAATCACTCGCATTAATTAAATGACGAGAATTTTTTTTTAATTGGTCAGATTATTTAATTAAACTAGAAAATCTACAATCATACATTTATATATTATTCTTCTGTTCTCGCCTCATTGATACTAATAAGTAGTTGTGTAAATCTGACCAATCCTTAAATCTCAATTTCATATTACCGTCAGGATTGTTCTGATTATCAATCTTAGTTAAAATTTGACCTGAAATTTCTTGTTTTGGGTTCTCTTCTTCATTTAAATTTGACTTATTAGTTCCCTCATTCTTTTCAGCATGTTCAATATCATTTTTCTCTACCTTTATGTTTGGACTGAGCTGGGAAACTCTGCTTTTACCATATAATTTACTTATTGGAGTTCCGTTCCAAATTAGAATCTGTTTTTCAAGCCAACTATTAATTTTCTCCCTTTCTGAAATTTTTGAATTTTCTTTCATTTCTAATTTCTAAAAAAAAAACATCAGCTTATTTTTATTTCTCTTTATTACCGTAATAATTACTCTCTTCTCTACTTTACTCCCGGTATTTTTAGATCTTCAGTATTTTCATGTGTGAATATTTTTAAAGTAATTTCAAAAAGAGACATAACGGGGCTCTATTTTTAATACTAGTTTAATAAAGGAAATTAAATGCAGATTTGCATTTATTTAAACAAATATATAATATTAATATTAATATAATGATAAGTTTACACTAAATCACTAGACAAAATCGGAATCCCAAAGTAGGAGTTTTTATTAAACATATTGTTTTTTTGGACAATTCTAACTAAATAACAAAATTGTTCTTCTTCGAGATGAATTTGATGCTCGTCATTTTTAATAACACCATCAGTATACAAGTCATAGGATATTTTGATAGAACTGTATAAAACTGGTCTTTTGCTAGAGAAGCTAGTTTGAGACTCAATCTCATTGTAAGATTTGCCAATAAAGAGCGGAGTCTTTAGCTTAATAACATTCTTCTTAACTATATATAAAGATATGAGACCTTTGTTCTTGTTAATATTGTCTTTACAGTTTTTACCATCTTCTCTTTTGTTTGATTCAATAATATATAACTTTGAATATTGCTTTAAGTACTTTTCAATATAATGTATAACAAGAGAAATAATGGGATAGTTTGCAAAAAGAGATAACACAACTCTTTCCTCTGAAACAACATTAAGTAAAATTTTTGACTTCCAAAAATTGAGATAGTTATCCTTGTCATTCTTCCAACCAAGATTAGCCCCACAATATTTGCAAAAAATTGAATGGAAAGCTTTCTGGCTGTAATAGTAAACATTGTTAATGTCATTTATAAAGAAAGTTTCTACAGTCTTCTCAAGGCCTGATTCATGTCTAATAATCAAATGGTCCAAACAAGCATTACTTAGATTAACAGAAATATGATATTGCCCCAGACAGATCCAATTTGGCCTGGCTCCAAAATCACAATGACTGGAATTTCCAGATTCTGTTGAAAGCAATGGACAGCAGTTATCACATGTAAGCATTTCCGATCCATGGATAAGCATTTCAGTTGGAAGAGGAGCAGTTATCCAGTTTTCGGAATATCCTGAAATCAAGTTGTTACATCTTTTACAGTATAGATTCAATTTATTTGTTAGTTTTTCGTGAGTTTCGTGATTTTTAGTTGCTAAACGATTTAATAGACTTGTCTCGAAATCCAAACAAATCGACTCATCCTCCTCAATAACAGGTAATTCACCTGATTGATCCCAGTTTAGGTCTGTAACCAACGTAGATATGGTTAATAAAGATAGTTTGCTTTTTAAACTTAAAACAACTCTTGAAAACAAAGTTGAAGTAATTTCTTGGATATTGGACTTAAGTTCTTTTGAAATCATACCTACTATATTTTCATGGTAATAACTAACAGATAAAACATCTTTCACTTGAAGACGATTTGGAAGCTTTAAAACAATCTTTAAATCTGAACACAATGGTTTCTCCAAATTAGATTCACTATTTTCTTCAATGAATACCTCTTCCACAAACCCCTCAGAGTCCAAATTAGATTTTTTCTTTTCTGTGACCCACCTAACCACCAGCCATAGGTTGCCATTATTAAATATTATGCTAGTTTCCAAACATTGATTTTTGCAATTAAGTTTATTTGCAGCCTCCATATAAGAACTAAGCTGCGTAGATAAATCTCTATCTACATACAGATAAGCTGTAACTCTATCTGCATATTCATTGAACTCCAATACGCCGTAGTTACCATACATTATAATAATTATAATAATTTGTTAGATTCTGAATTGCGCGCGTAAAGTTTTTTTGGGTAGTAATTAATTATGCTGACTTTTAATCATCTTAATTTGCCTTTTAATATCTCTAACTACGGCAAGCAATTTAATTGCAGTGATAATGTTTTCTGGAGTCTTGACAATATCAGACTGAAAAGTTGTTTCCTCAACCCCACATGATAAATTCAAAGTTTGTGTTAAACCAGATAAATCTTCGAACTGGGTTTTTTTGTAATCGTCATTATAACTATTTAACTCGGAGAAACTTATCTCTTGGTTTGGCATCTTAAAATTATTTAGTAGTTTTGAATCAAATTCTCTAGTTTCATGACTACTAATATGTTTTTTGCTGTTTTGATTGTTGTGGCTAACTTCCATCTCTAATGAAGCTTCAAGACTTGTTCTGTTTGTTTCAAAAGAGAAAATACTGGGCTGAGTCTTTAGGTCTGTATACGAGTACTTTTGAGGTATTAGTGGCATATTATAGTGGTTTCCAGGGTTAGTTTGCTGGATAAACTCATTATTTGAGTCTTGTTGAACCTCAAAATCACACTCTGAGCCAAAGTCTTGGTCCAGATCTGTTTGTAGATTTAGATCAGGCTCAAGGTCAAGATTAAGGTTCAGGTTTAAGTTAGAGTCAAATCCTTTACTATTCAAATCTGCATTACAAATACCTCTCATCAAATTCTGATTTTCTTTAATGACATTTAGAGAAAGCTTACACTCTCTGAGTTCTCGTTCAATTTCTTTAATTACGCCTATTTTTAAGTCTCTGTTGCTTAATAGACTCTGCTTATTATCAAAATTATTATTTTTGGTAGTATGATTCTCACCAACAATAGCATTATTATTTGTGATAATGGTAGTATCATTTCTTAGAATATTGTTCCTGGGGTAAAGATTACTATTATAGTTATTATTCTCTCCATTTTCTTCATGCTTTGAAAATATGCTTCCTCCCATACTAGCAGTATAGCAGATATTCTTAGAACTTTTATCATTATTTTTCATTATACTCTCAATCTTCATTCTCCATTTCTTTTCACTACTTGAACTAAATGCATTGTTTTCCTCTTGATTACTAAAGATTTCATTATTCACTATTGGTATCTCATCAGTAAGTCTCAAAGTCTCATTAATCTCAGGTAAGTAGCTTTCTGTCCTTGTTCCATTGAGTTCCTCATTCTTCTCGAACGAATATTCATGTATAAGTTTGTGTTCAAGTTTATATCCAGATTCAGGCCCAGGTTTGAGGTCAAGCTCAAGATCAAGTTCAAGCTCAAGCCCAGATACAGACTCAGACTCAAGGTCAAGTTCAGGTTCAGGTTCAAATTCAGGTTCAGGTTCAGGATCAGGCTCAGGCTCAGGCTCAGGCTCAGGCTCAGGCTCAGGCTCAGGTTTAGGTTCAGGTTCAAATTCAGGTTCAGGCTCAGGCTTAGGCTCAGGCTTAGGCTCAGGTTCAAGTTCAAATTCAGGCTCAGGCTCAGGTTTAGGTTCAAGTTCCAACGAAGTCACTTCTACTGTTGAACCCATGTCCTGAATGTTCAAAATCTCCTGGCTTTTGTTATTTAACTCAAAGGAGCAGTTTAAATCAAAATCTGAATATTCACCAGCATCAAAGTCCCTATCAAATTGGTCAAAAGCCAGTGTCTTGGACAAGGTATTAAAGCTTTTCTCATATATGTTTTCGAAGTACAAGTTTAAGGGATTGGAAGACATATTAGAGCTCTTGCTAGTTATTTGTTCTTCTATTGTTGATTTCTCCGGTACTTGAATGGTGTCTATAATTTGTAAACACTCTTCTAATTCTTCATCCTTTTCATCAATTGTGTCATCGTTTCTATATTCATTCTTATTTTCATTAGAGTTCAAAATCTCACTTAGATCTTTGCTTTCATTTTCAGTAATGTTTATGATTCTGTTTTTTTCAAGTTCATAAGTTTTCTGTGTGGAGTTTTGGCTTTCATCTGATTTCATGAAATCATTAGTATCTGTATATTCATATTTACCAAACTCCCCACATTCTATTATAGTCTCAATGTTTTTATGTGCATTAAATTGTACTTTTGAACCATCTATTATTTTGGATTTTGAAATAAATTCTTCAATAAAAGATTCCATTTCAGACATGTTTTCATCCACCTTTTCATGAAATCTGATATTATTTATTCCTAACATGGGAACTCCTGAAGAATTGTATGCCAATAGTTTTGATAATTTGCTTCCATAATCTTGGTCATTTTCAATTATATAAGAAAGAGACCTTTCAGTTTGAAGTTTATCTAAACTTTCTAAGACCTCGGAACCACTCATTTTAGTTACTTTGAATTAGAAATCCAAAGGTTTGGTTATTTAAGAGCCATTTTCTCTTTGTAAATTGAACAATTATTAATGTTTTGATATTTTAATACTATTTGAAATCCCCTCAACACGTTTTTACTTGGGCACCCAAAATGGTTTTTTTTTTATTTCAATATAATCCAAAAAAAAAAAAAAAAACCCCACAAATCAGAAAAAAGGAACAAAACAAATGGGCTAACAATTTGAATAAAAAACATAATTAAGTAAATTATAAATCTATATAAATGAAAACTATGAAATCAATATATAGGAGAGGGAGAACTAAAATGGGGCACTAATAGTCCATTAAAATTTATTCACATGCCAAAGTCCATCGTTTAAATAATGAACATTCTCTATACAAACTCCTTTATTTACTTGCCTAATCTCATCAGTACTCATAGTTGTAATACCAATAGCACATGCATTTTGGCATCCCTCTCCAACTATTTTTACCACTTGTTTCTGTTCTACCTGCTCCATTCTTCCTCCAGGTGAAGTTAAGCCTGGGCACATTATATTAGAACCCTTCAAAACATGTTTAATTGCGCCTTTGTCCACTTGCATAGTAGGCATCATGTCAGGATACTTATGAAGAAGACGTAAAGTTGGAAACCAGGGGCCATCTCTTTGTTGAAAGAATAAAGGGACTGAGTCTAAAACAATAAATTGAAAATGTCCAGAACATTTAGATAAAACAATATTTTCTTTTTTTGGTAAAATATCATCAATAACTTGTTCCAATAAAGGATATAAAGCAAGGATATTTGCTCTAATTGATCTCTGCACAGAAGATTTCACCTGATTTTGAGACGAAATACTTTCAGTTGAAAACTTTTTGAGCATTTTTAGTTACCTGTTTATCTCAAAAAATCGTTCTCAACCTCTAAATAATTAAAGTGTTCAACAAAAAACACGAGTATAACTTAAATATATTACTCTCGAGCCCAATTTCTAGTTGATTCAAAAGCTCTTAGAATTTCACTACTTATTTGTTCTATTTTGCACGTCTATATTGAATACTTAAACAAAATGGCGCCATCATTTGTTTTTATATAGATATTTTATTTCTAAAAAGAAAAATGAGTAAAGTTGGTATTAATCATATTATGCTTTAAGATGCTTTTATTTATTCAATAATTCATTAATAACGAATTATAACTGTTATGGTTCAAACTCTAATATTTTGATTTCCTTTATTTACTACTAAAAAAAACGCAATTTATAAGTACAAGTATGGATTATTAAAAAAAAAATTGCATGATCTGGCGGTAATTAATATAACAGTTTTTTTTTGACATTGTTACAATATTTTTAAGCTAATATATTGTGAAGAACATTTTTTTTGTTTTCTTTTGTGGATAACTGTATCATAATAAATAGATGATCTTTTTTCTATTTAAACTTTAATCCCAATAAGAAATTAGATATTAAATATAATTTTCTAATTTGTACATGTGTGGAATTACCTTTGAAGAAAAAAAAGTTATTTCTGAAGATCTACAGATGAATCCAAATTAAGCATTATGTGGTTATAGTTTTCAGAATTCAATTCAATGGGTGTGTCAGAATTAATGTTTGGCTCCGAGAAGCTTAGAGAATAATTATTTTCATTACAGATATGTAAAATACAAATGAAAAATATCCCAGTAGAGACAGAGTTTATGCCTTCTTGTTGTAACAGTTTTCTCTAAGAAAATTAAGTTGAAATTAAGATAGAAATAAAATTATTTGTAAAACATATTTTTATTCCACATTATTTCAGGAAAACTTACTGATTGGTTTATAATATTAAATAATGTCAAATGGTTGGAATTTTTGGAAAGTAAAAGCTGAATTGAGTCTTTCAAAACTCTCTTAACCAAATCTATATCAACATTATTTGATGACTTTGAGAATTTTAACGAGTTACTGTATTCTTCTTTGACATGGAGTGATTTTGAACTTTTTTCAAGAAGAATATCTGTCTCAGAAATATCATTTCCATCAAATGGTAAGATTAATTTAGTCTGAATGAAAATATCTTTGTTACTATCCGTATAGAAATCCTTCTGGCTTGATGGTTGCAAATAATCTTTAGCTTGCATAAGATCTTCAATTTCACAATGGCTTGCCATAAGATCCGTTTGTATAGGCATGGAATCAATCAAGACATTTTTATCGGTTAGTTGTGAGTGATTTGCTTTTATTAATAGTTCTTTTGTAGTAAAATCTTGGTTGAGATCTTCTGATTTTACATTATTATGTATAGATCTTAAATTAATCTTGACTCCAGTAAGATTAGCCAGGCAAAATAGATGGCCCAAATCATAATTAAATATAGAACTAGTATTGCTTTCTCCCACAAAGGTTTTGTTACTTAATAAGCTTTTAACTTTTGTTTTACTTGAGTTTGCTGGAGTCTGTACAGTTTTTGGTAAACTATTAACCCACTCAATTCCATTAAACACACTGTTTGTTAATAATGTAGATGGAATTTCAAAAATGACCTCTTCTGATTTTGAATTAAGCTTTTGCCCATGTCCATAATTATTTCTTTCCCTCCTTCTACTTCCATTAAAAAGTTCTCCACTTCTAGAGGATTTGTTAGCCAAAAAGTCAAGTACATCTCCTATCTTGTTAAATTTGAATTCTTCAGATTTCTTTGTTTGTTCAGTCTCTTGGTTTAAATTCAAGTCTTCATCCAAAATTTCGTCAAAAAATTCGTTTCTCTTCAAATCTTCAATAACTCTTTCTACATGTATTTGAAAACTTTGTAATTCTACATCTATATTTGTATTAACCTCCCCCAGAGAATTATTCATACTTAAAAAACTCGGATCATCATTTTCATTCTCACACACACTTTGGTCTTGTTCTAAAAGCTTATCCTCAAGCTCTGAGACCTTATTCTCGATTGAAAGTTTAGAAAAATCCAAAAAATTGTCCTCAAATTCACTAACTAATAGTTGTTCTTCTAGGGAAACTGAATCTTTAACTTGTTTAATATCATTATGAGTCTCTATTATATCTTGTATTGAGTCAAGAATCTTGGTTAAATCTGGGCAAACAATATTGTGACAATCTTGGCTAAAGCTTTCATCTGGGTTTGGTAGAAATAAATCTAGTGTTTTTTTATTTACCTTCAATAATTGATCTAAATGTAGTTTTGAGTTTGATGAATTATTCCTATTAGTAAAACTGTTCTTCCCTGATATATTGAATGAAAATGAAACTGAATTGTCTTTATTAGATACAGAATCTCTTAGCTCTAAGTTATTCATGAGCATTGATGAAATAGAACCAATATTGCCACAATCCACTCCAAATCCAATGTTGTCCAGCTTAATTTTATCATTTAAAAAATTAACAAAAAAAGGCTTCTCACTAATTTCTTTAGTTTTTTCGAACTCTTTTAAGGTTATAAGCTCCGGATTGCTGACTACTGTATTGTTTTCTCCAGAGAAAATTAAGTTCTTCTTGTTTTTTTTCTTTCTATTCAATTCTCCTTCCGCCAAAATATCTCCAGAATCATCTTCTTTTTGATCCTCCTCACAGTCTGAGTCATTTCTAGCTAATATTTGGCCGCTCTTAATGTTTGACAAAATTCTGTAGGCATTATCAAATGTTGAGTCCACTCTGTATCCATATATTCTGGCTGAGGCTTCCAAAGTCACTGCAGCTCTTTGAAATTTCTGGAAGTTTGAATCCTGTGAGGCTTGTGGACCTAACTCATTAAGGGTTTCTACTCTATCAATCTTAATTTTATCTGAATTCTTTTTTTCATTTACACTATAATTACTTTCAGAATTTTCTTTATTTCCTCTTTTAATCGTAATAGACTTATCTCTACATTCAAAGCTTTGAGGATGGTCTTGAGGGTCCTGCACATTCACAATATCGTTCAAATGATCTATAAGAAGAATATCAAATGCATTCTTGGAAGATATTTTATTTTGTCTAAGTAAGTTTAAACATTGGTTGCATAGTTGGTCAAGGTCCTCGTTCGGTAGTTGATTAGAGGAACTTTTTGAATAAAGTAATTTGTTCTGTTCTATCTGTCCCTTTAAATTTATGGAAGTTCTCGAAAGTTTGGTGGCACCAAATTCATCATTCTTACCTTGGCCAATGGAAATAGACCTTCTTTTGTTTGGTAAGATTGATTTTTGGATTTTCCTTCCTGATCGACAATTATTATTTAGGCTTGAAGCATTTTCCTCCCTGAAGTTATTCTAATTAAACAAATTTAGATGAGTTATATAATTTTTAAATGAATGGAAGGAATTTATTAGTAAAAATTAAAAGCTGAGTGATTTCAATTTAATCTAAAACTTACTATTTCTGCCGAGTACTCGGATTCAAATTTTCTTGGGTGTAGTGACAACCTTCCCATTTATCTCTGAGATACCAATAACTTTTTTTTCAGTCTCTAACACTGATGAATAGGCTAATATATATTTAAAAAGAAGGTTAAAGGCTTCTTTTTTAACTTTGTTATTTAAAAGTATTTTCTTAATTACAGCTTCAAATAATGTTTTCTCACAAAAACTTAACACATCATAAAAGAAAAAGTTTTGACCAATAAATCTGTTTTTTGTCTACCAAAATTAAAATTATTAGTATTTTTACCACGTAATTTGTTGTTAATTTTTTCCTTTGCAAGTGGGGACAACCTGTTTAAGATTTACATGCCGGTAAAATGGAACACGTAATGGCAATAAATTTGAAAATTATTATTAAATAATTACGTCATAAACTCGATCTAATAAAAAAAAAAAATATATATATATATATATATATTTATGTGAGATACAGAAATAGAGAGAGAGATAACTTAGATAAATAAGATAAAGTTTTGAAATTCTACTATATTACTTGGTAAAATAGTGTATATCTGGATAAATTGAGTTCAACTTCAAATAATACTACAAAAACTTGCAAATTAATAATCGTACAAATTTTTTGGTTTTTGAAATTGGTATAAAATCAAATTTGTGAAAATAATATTGAAATACAAATATAAAGAGAAGAAGGTAAAAAGTCGGAAATGACAAATACTGAAAAACCAACGAATACAACAGAAAACTGTAGTGATATTAGGAGTTATGTTGATAAAAGCCTACTCAGTTCCTTAATTGAAATGGGATTTGGACAAATAGAATCAGAAAAAGCCATTTTCTTCACTAGAAACAAGGGACTGGAAAGTGCAGTAACCTGGTTGGAAGAGAATTCTAATGATGTATGTTTAAAAGATCCTATTATAGAAATTTCTGGCACCGAAAGTATGGCACAAGCACCAAAGCTAACAGATGAGGAGGCTCTGGAGAAGGCAAAAGAATTGCAAAGAAGAGCAAGAGAATTGCGTATACAGAGGGAAAAAGAAGAAGAAATTGAGAAAGAGAAACGCCGAATTGCATCAACAAAGCAGTTATTGGAGGCTCAAAGAAAACTTGAAGAATCAGAAAGAATTCGAAATATTGAAAAAGTAGCTAGAGAAAAAAATGCTCATGAAGTTGAAAGGCAACGTCAACTTAGCTTGCTTAAAGAAGAGTGGGAAGAGAGATTTGGATGCCCTTATCCAGAAGAGAAGGCTAATGAAGTTCCGAAAGGAAATAAGGAAAAGGTTGCTTATTACTGTAATAGAATGAATAAAGAATACAGATCCAAAGACTTACAAGGTATAATGACATGTTTTAATTTACTTAAAACATATATAAACAATGTACATAGTCATCCTTATGAAGAAAAATATAAAAGAATTCGCTTAAAGAACCCAACTTTTGAATCAAAAGTACTTAAATATCAAGGATCTTTGGAGATTCTGATGGCATGTGGATTTGTTAAGGATGATAATGAAGAGTTTTTAGTGATACCACCTGAAAAGATACCAGATACATTTGTATGTAGTCAGGCCGTTAAATTCCTGACTTTGTTAACTCAACATTAGTTGATTATAATTTTTTAGTCTTCTAAAAAACTCATGAAAAAGTATTCAAATGTGCCTAAGTTTTTATGAATTAATAAAGTAGATGTAATGAAAAAAGGAATATTTATGTAGATTAGTAAAGAGAAGGAAAATATGTCATATAAAAATTTCAATTAATAAAAGACTAATTATACCATTAAGGAGGAAATATTAATTTAGAAAGATAAAAAAAATACAAAATAAGTAATCTAGTTAGAAAATATGCAGCCTTCTTAATGCTATTAACCATTATATATAGTATTAGTGTATATAACTGCTTGCTATATAATTAGTAGGGGTTTTTAATTTGGTGTCTACCAGAATATCTATCACTATAGTATTTGTGATCAATATGTATTTGATTTTTATGAAGTTTGAGTCCAATTACTTCTTGATCCATAGATGAACCTATTCTATGTTCACGATCCGGAAGTGAGTCAAGCAAAATTCCATTGTCGGTAACTAAGACTGACCTATCCATTACAAGTTTTTGTGAATTATCAGAGTTCTTTTCTCTGAAATACCAATAGTGCTGGGCTTTGCATCCATGTTTGCCTACTCCCTTAACTGGCATTACACCATGGTCAGGTAAAAAGGCTATAGGATTTGGATTATCAAGATCGAATTTATCTGTTAAAACCCAGTTGTGTAACTTCTTCTCATAAAATATATAATAGTTGTTAGAGGAGTTCTTGCCAGTTTTATACCAAATGAGTCTACCTCCATGGATCCAAGGACTTTCTTCGTGGTAAGGATGCATCATCACATTGTATTTACCATTAACCGCAGAATCATCCCCAATTCTTCCAAGTAAATGGATTGTTTTTGGAAAGTAAACAATACTTTCTTCATGTGAAGGAATTTCAGTTAATGGCTTTGGTGGGATAATTCCATGAACCTCATTTGGAAGCTTATCAGTAGTTTGGATGGGTTGGCTACTACTATGAGTGTCAGATTCTCCAGTGCTTTTAAGTGGTTTTGGTGATGCATCGAATGAAGTCTCTACGTGAGAACTCTCTTGATGATTATCCATATCATTAATAACTTTGGCATAATGAGAATTTCCATGTTCAGAGTCCTCAATATCATCAATTTCCTCCTCCAGGAATTCATGTTCATCAAGCCAATCATCTTCGAAATCTGACCAGTCATTACTATGGAGGTCCTTTTCATTTGTATTCAAAATATTATTATGAGCAGAAAAATCCTCATGAGTAAACTGTATATGTTCATCTTCAAAGACAGAGGGAGTTTTAGATCCTTTTGAATTTGAGTGTTTTGTAAAGACTATTATCCAGTAAAGGCCAATAAAGAAACAAATAAGAATAACAAATCCTAAAGCACCAGCATATCTCTTTCTAAATCTTTTAAATTTAACACTATTAAAGAATGACTTCTTAGTGTCAAATACAATTGGATCTGCGTAATCTTTTGAGAATGTATCAGCATTCATGTAACTTCCAGAAACACCTGCCATATCTTGTACTGTCTGCATGGATAGTCCTGATGTCATACCAAAAGCATGTCCAGTTGTTGTGGTTCCATAGGACTTTTGCCTATTGTAAACATTTACATTAACTCCGTGCATCTTTTCAATAAATATATATTCCTCTGCTCGCTGTGTTATTTAGTAGTAAAATGGGCGATTTAAAATTAAATAGTGGAAAATCTTTTTTTTTTTTTGAAAAAACTCGTCAGGATAATGTTTCAGGCTATCTACTTGTTACTTTTAATTTCTATAGTTCTTTTTATTAAGATATTCGTAATTAATACCTTATGAATTTGTAACAGTTATTTAATTATGTGAAATGCAAACTTTTAATTCCTTCGAAACTTATTAATTACTTGTAAGTTTTGAATAATACCCACAAAACCTGTTCATATAACCACTTTTTTATGATATGATATATGAACCTGAATTCTCAAAAAAAGTTATTTTAATAATATCCAAAAGTCAGTATTGATTCAATACTTCCTTTAGCATTTTTTTAAATTAATCAAAAAACGTAATAAATTTTGCCCGCCTAAAGTCCTCTTCTCGGATTAGAGATTGGCGCTAGATACCTTTATTATAGATCTAAGCCACTAAAAAATCATGCATATGCTTTAAACATGTTCGGAAAATTGAGGAATCGAAAATAATTCATGCAAAATATTTGAATATAGAAATTTTACACCGCTTGAGAGGTACATAGAAAAGCAATGCAATGATCTTTTTCAATGGAATTCACATACTACATCATAAACGACGCGAAGATCACACGCATGTTGTATAATGTTGAGTAGAATCCGACTCACCAACGAATCCATGCAAACCTTCACAAAAGTAGAAACAAAATACGAATAATAAAACATATAGAAATAATGTACTAGATTTTAAGTTCATAGTTGAAAATAAAAGCAGCACCACTACTAGTTATAATGTTCGAAGACCTGTCTCATCCTTAGTAATACACCCCTTTAGTGAAGGCTTAACATGACCACCTCCCAATAAATGAGTGGTGAAGATAAGCCAGCCTGTAGGAATTAAAGTATAGCACAATAAACCGTAGTAACAATCATCAATGCTTGGGTGTTCGCTTCGGAATCAATACAAGTTGTCCCTTTAGATGGTTAATACACCACCTATACATATTCTAGCCTATATGTTTATCCACTTAATACGCAGATACCACCGGCCTCTTTAATTTTCTTCTCAGCCTTTTTAGAGAAGTGTCTAGCTCTGACAACTACCGGGACAGCTGGAAGATTACCTCCACCCAAGACCTTGAAGATGCCAGATCTAGTACAGTCAATAATTGGGGCCTTATCGGTCTTGTTATTGTACTTGTAGTGTTCAAGAGTGTTCTTCGATACCAAAGTCCATAACTTTTCAACATTGACAGTAGGACAGTACATCTTGTTCAATCTCTTGTGGAAATACCTCATACCAACTTTGCCAAAGTAACCTGGATGGTACTTATCAAACCAATTTCTTTTATGAGTCAAACCACCACAAGCACCACGACCACCAGGATGCTTTCTGTGTTTACCTACACGACCATGGCCGGCTGATACATGTCCTCTCTTCTTTCTGTTCTTCTTGAATCTACAGTGAAAAAGGGAAATTAGTTAGTAATGTCAATTGCTACAAGTTTTAAATATAAAGCAGACCAACAACCAAAAATTATTTCGTTAGAGATTTCATAGTCTTAGAAAAGATCTCGACATGGCCTCTTATGGCGAAACATCCCGTTGTTAATTTGCTAGTTTTTTTTTTCTGAATTACTTACCTTGTTGTCATTTCCTAAAGAATTTCTTGAAAAACAATTCTTTGATTAAGATTGAGTCACGAAATTTTTTTCCTTTATATATAACGTCTGAATAATAAATTACCCCTTAGTTAAATTGTGTAAATTCCTATGTAATTTACTCTACTTTCATTTTAATTTTTATTAATCAAACTGAGACATATACTTTATATATTTGTACCCAGACTATTAATTCTTTAATATAATCGGCAAATGCCGCAAAATCACACTTAAACCATTAACTTCACTAATTGTGGCCTAGCTTTATTACTTATAAATTTTTTGAGACAGCTGTCTCAAACTTACTTCAAGACCAAGTGGCGCCTAGGCGGGGGGTAAATGCTGTTTTTTAGTTTTATTGCATTTTTTTGTAAGAAAAAAAAATTACAATTATATGAGAAAGGAAAACTAGTGTTTTAAACATACTAATTTAGAGAGAAGATTGTACTAATTAGCTAAAAATTATTGTACTGAAAATATTGTGATTTTGTATTTGTAAGTATAAATCAATGGTTTGAAATAAACCAAAATTTCCTTGTTTGCATTGTACAAAACCTTACAACATATCTATATTCTTATTTGCTTAAATTTATTTCAAATTCCAGGTTTTCTAGGAATTCCCCCACTTTCTCACCTTATTAAAATTATTTTTGATTTGTCATTTTCTCTCTGAGATTTAAAGGTAATTGGCGCCAAATAAGAACGGTTTTCTTGAAATAGTAATTAGCTGAAGAATTGTCAGATTTTGACAATTGGAAAAGAGAGAATCTAGAATTCATTTTTTTGGAGAAATAACAAGAAAAGAAAACACTCAAACTTAAACTTCTTTGAATATATATTGAATTGTCGAGATGTCTGAGGAGGAACAGAAGAAAAGTGCAGTTAATACAAGTGAAAATGAGAAATCGTCAGGTTATTTTAGTGATGTGAAGTTTGATTCCTCAAATATTTGCGATAATCTTAAGAAAGCTCTTAAGGAAATGGGAATGGAAACAATGACAGAGATTCAGGCAAAAGCAATTCCTAGAATCTTGAGTGGAAAGGACGTACTGGGAGCAGCAAAAACAGGTTCAGGTAAAACTTTAGCATTTCTAATTCCCGCAGCAAATCTGCTATATAATGTAGAGTTCTTGCCTAGAAATGGAACAGGGGTTATTGTAATTTCTCCAACTAGAGAATTAAGTCTTCAAATTTATGAAGTATGTAGAGAACTTTGCAAATATTTGCCACAAACTCATGGTTTAGTTATGGGAGGAGCAAATAGAAGAACAGAAGCAGAAAAACTTTCCAAAGGTATCAACATATTAGTGGCAACCCCAGGAAGACTTTTGGATCATTTACAAAATACAAAACAATTTTTATATAAAAACTTATTGAATTTAGTAATTGACGAAGCTGATCGAATTTTGGAGATTGGTTTTGAAGAAGAAATGAATCAAATTATTAAGTTACTTCCAAAGGAAAGGCAAACTTCTCTGTTTTCTGCTACTCAAACAACTAAAGTTGCCGATCTTGTTCGACTTTCACTTAAGAATCCAGTTTTAGTTGAGTCTAAGAATACTTCTGCTTCAGCAACGGTTTCAGGACTTGAGCAAGGATATGTTATAGCTCAAGCTAATCAGAGATTCTTATTACTATACACCTTTCTTAAGAAGAATAGGGACAAAAAAGTAATGGTCTTTTTTAGTAGTTGTATGTCAACCAAATTTCATGAAGAATTATTTAATTATGTTGATTTAACTTGCTCATCTATTCACGGAAAGAAGAAACAATCATCCAGAATGCAAACATATTATGATTTTTGTTCAGCTGAGAAAGGTCTACTATTGTGTACTGATGTTGCTGCTAGAGGTTTAGACATTCCAAATGTAGATTGGATTGTCCAGTACGACCCACCTGATGATCCTAGAGAATACATTCATAGAGTTGGAAGAACTGCAAGAGGAGCAGGTGGTACTGGTAAGGCTTTATTATTTCTGCTCCCAGAAGAAATTGCTTTCCTTCAATATCTTAAAAAAATGAACATTCCACTAAATGAATACATTTTTGGAAAGAACAAAATTGCAAATGTACAGAATCAGCTTGAAAGACTCATAGAGAAAAATTACCATCTCCACTGCTCAGCTAGAGATGCTTATAGAGCATATTTGCATTCATATGCCTCGCATGCACTTAAAGATGCATTTAATGTATATTCCCTTGATTTACAGCAAATTGCATTCAGTTTTGGGTTTAGTACACCCCCCAAAGTGGATCTGAATCTGAAATCTGGTGGAAAAGCTTCCAGAAATGCAGGCAGTAAATCTAAGAATAAAAGTAGCAATCCATACTTTAAATCTGGCCACAAATTTTCTGCTGCTAATCCATATGGTGTTAGGGATAAAAATGACAACAGACAGTTTGTTAGATAGCTTGAAGGGTTCAAAATATATAATTTTTAGTTTTTCCTATATTAGTAATCATTGTATTTTTCTAATTATTTATTTCATGCATTTTTGGGCTCCTCCTTTTCATTGCTCTAATTTAATATGCTCAAAATTATATTTTTCCAAGGTCTGGAGCTTTCAACCTTTTTATTTGTGACAGAAGGCGCCAACTTTTTAGATTTTTGAGGGGACCCCATGTTATATTTAAAAAGATAATTTTTTGCTTTTAACAAAGACTAAATAAAAGAGAATTATTACTAAAAATTTAGGTTTTGAATTTTTAAGCTACTAAAAATCTTAAAGCTTGCTTTATTACACTAAAAATATTGTTTTCCGGAGTAAATCAGATTAAGCTGAACTTATTTAGAATAATAAATTAAAATAAAGAAGTTAAATCACACACATTACAAATTGTTAAGTTGAAGTGATAAGACTTTAAACAAATATGTCTGAAAATAATTCAAGTGTTAATGAGGAAACAAAGAATGTTATTAAAGGAGTTGCACCACCTGAACCAAAACTATTAGGTACTTATATTAATATGGTACCTATTTCAGAATCAGATACATCAAAGTTAGTAAACCATAAGTTGTTAGATGGACAGATACTTGGAGCCGGTATGATGCCTGAGAATGTTCAAGTGGGGAAAACAGGAAATTGTGCCACTACCACAAACATCCCCACATCACAATTCCCGATGTCTGCAATGAATATGGAGCAACTGCAACAGTTTATGATGAGGATGCAAATAAATACTGCAAAAGACCAAACTGCTGTCGCTGCAGCAAATCCAAGTCTTGGACTTGGATTAAGCTCTGGAATTCCAGCTCAAACTTTGGGAGCAGCTTTAAATGTGAATAATATGATTCCAAGTTCTACAACTTCAAGCTATAATATTCCCCCCGTTGGGGCCTTAGATCCAAATATTCTTGCTTCTTTAGGCTTGAACGTTCAAAAACCAACTTTACAGCCAATTCAGTTCCCTAATATGCAGGCGGGTGTACCAAACTTGTGTGGCATTCAAGGACAAGATATGAACTTGGCCACTTGGATGCAAAAGCAAAAAATTGCTTTGGCTCTATCTGAACTTCAAAATAATACTCAGCCTACCTCTGGTGATAATTCAGTTGAAAACAAATCTTCTTCGCCTCCCAATTCTCTTGCTGCTCCACAAAATCCGGTTCAGCCCACCAATACTAATTCCCTGGGATCTTTTGCTGGTATTTCAGAAATCCCAGGAGTAACAGGAGTCCCAGGTAGCGCTTTGATAACCGGGGCTACTCCAGCTACGCAGTCCCAGCTAACTCCTCAGCTTGCTGCATTTTTGGGTAACCCCAATTTGATTCCCTCAAAAGATGCAGGTCTTTCTCAGACCACTGCCCAGATCTCGACTGCAGGAATGAACATCCCAGGAATGAACCTTGGAGTTGGAACAGCTCCTAATATGGGAAATGTTGTTGCGCCTGAATCCATTGTACCAAATATGTTCCAGCCGACCACTGACATGTCAAAGATTGAAGCAATGATTAAACAGCAACAACAACAGTTTATTAGTAACCAACTAAATGCAGCAGCTCAATTATTAAGGCAACATGGAATTCAAGCAACAGTAGGTACCGAACCATTAAACAATAATTCTGAAATTGATATAAGCAAGAGCAAGAAACCAGCTCTTCTGCAAAAAATAGTTGCTAGCAAGATTAATCCTAAGATCTTTATTGTCCCAAATGCACTAAACCAAGATGAATGTGATGAGATTATTTCCCTTATTCAAAATAGACTTGAAGACTCCAAAATATCAATTTCTAGGAAGGAAAACAATAAATCAGATAATGAAGAAACCGAAGGTGAAAAGGAAATTAATAATGAATCACCAAGTAATAAAACAGATACCCAGGAGAAGGTAAAAGATGAAGAAAAAACCCAAAACCAAGATGAGGACGAGGACTTTTGCAGGTCAGCAACTGCCTGTATCCAACCAGAAGAGACTCCTCTAATTAGAGAAATTGAAAATCGACTTGGACTTTTAGTAGAATCAAGTAATCTCCACATGGAACCAATTCTAGTACACAGATACTCTACTAATGATTATATTAAAGAACATCATGATGGGGATACTAGAACTTATACGATTTCAGTTTTTCTTTCTGATGTTGAAAATGGAGGAGAATTAGACTTTCCTTACGCTGGAATCAAAGTCAAACCTAAGAAAGGTCTCGCAGTTGTCTGGCCAAATATTGATTCTCAAGGTAAATTAGACTATACAACGGTACACGCCGTAAACAAAATCAATCAAGAAGTATCTGAGAAAGAATGCCTAAGTTCTACTACTTCATCCTACCTACTCTATCTTCATATTAATAAGGAACCAGTTAGACTTGGTTTTGAAGCATCACAAGCTATGCAACAGGTAGTTCAATCTGAAACTCCCAAAACTGACGTAGATCCAAAAGTGATTGCACAAGTCACTTATCCCATGTCTGAAGATAAAAAAACCAAAGAATAGATTTTCCAGGAAATAGGTAATCATTATCATTCTAATTTGAATCTAAATTTTGCCTCAAATTTAATTTATCTATACAGTCCCACTTTTTGCATCAGCATAAGATTGCTTAGGTACCGACTCAAAAATGGTCTTAGATTGAAAATTCATAGTTTCATTTGTGTCACTGGATCTCGCATCTATTCTTATCCCTTTCGTATTTGGTACTGATTCAAATATTGTCTTTTCCTGTTTATATTCGTTGTTTAAACAGTAGCTTGCATCAGATGCCAATTCAGATCTTGGAAGAGATACAAATACTGTCTGTTTTTCCTCATTTGTATTGATTCGATCTGCAAATCTTGCATCTGCAGTAGATCCAGCCAAAGGAGTTGACTCATACACCATTTTCTCTGGGAGATGGATTTGATATGAATTAGAATTGTATCCTGTATCTGCCTTGGATACTTTATCATAATTTGACTCGTAAACTGACTTTTCTTCTGTTCTTATTACAACCTTAGAATTGTATCCAACGTCTGCTCTAGATTCACTAGATGGGTTCGACTCATAGACTACTTTATCATGGTCATTTCTGAGCTCTGCTTTTGTATTATAGCTTGCATCTATTTTTGTCTTACCTACTGGAACTGACTCATATACAGATTTTTCTTGATACATACTAATTCCTTTTGTATTATAACTAACATCAGCATTTGAGCTACTTTTTGGGTTGGACTCAAACACAGACTTTTCCTCGATTACTGGTACAGATTTTGTATTATAACTAACATCTGCATTAGAGAAAGTTGTTGGGTTGGACTCAAATATAGATTTTTCCTCAATTACTGGCTTAGATTTTGTATTATAACTAACATCTGCATTAGAGACAGTTGTTGGGTTGGATTCAAATATAGATTTTTCGTCCATTCTCGGTTCGCATTTTGAATTATAACTAACATCTGCTTTGGAACCAACTGTAGGATTAGATTCAAATATTGACTTACCATCAATCTTCACTTCTGGCTTGGAGTTATAACTTACATCAGCTCTGGAAGACGCCACAGGATTGGATTCAAAAACTGTCTTTTCTTGGCCTTTGTTATTCAACTTGGAATTATAACTCACATCTGCTTTACACTTCTCAGATGGAAATGATTCAAAAATAACCTTTTCTTCTATTATAGATTGTGGTTTAGAGTTATATCTGGCATCAGCCTTAGAATTCGAAACTGGGACCGACTCGAAAACAGATTTCTCGCTTCCGGAATTATTTTGTAACTTGGATTTGTAACTGACATCTGCCACAACACCAACTGTAGGAATTGACTCATAAATAGATTTTTCCTGCTTTCCCAATCCAACTTTTGTATTGTAGCTAACATCTGCCTTTGAACCAAATGTTGGATTGGATTCAAATATTGACTTTTCTTCGATTACTGGTACAGATTTTGTATTATAACTGACATCAGCATTCGAACTACTTTTTGGGTTGGACTCAAACACAGACTTTTCCTCAATTACTGGCTTAG